>NC_064811.1:138689997-138702722 GCF_023721935.1 Panthera uncia
TTTTTTTTTTTTTTTTTTTTTTTTTTTTTTTTTTTTTTTTGCTAGCTAGCAGCATTCTATGGATTAAATCCTTATGGTTTTGAAAAAAAAAAAAACATTGCTTTGTAGCTTTCAAAATATGTAATACTCAAAATTCCACTTCTAGGAGTTTATGCTGAAGAAATATAGCACATGTACATAAAAATGCTTTATAAGGATAATCACTATAGTCATGTTTATGAAAGTTAAAATTAGAAACATGTAAAATATACAAATAGAGAAGATTTTTTGAATAAATCATGAAACATAAAAATGATGAAATGCTATGGAGCTTTAAAAAAAATATTTTCTAGACCTATAATTTGTTGAATATAAAAAGGCACATTCATAATTCATCAAGTAAATAAAAGATTTTTAAATAGTATAACCTTATTTTAAAAATACATGTTAATATAAACATAACATAAAATCTGGGATAAAATTCACTAAACTGTTAATAATGCTCATCTCTATGTGGTAGAATTTCTGTTGATTTTTTTTCTGTTTTCATTTTTAATAAATATGTAAATTTTCAATCCAAGCTATTGCTTGGGAGAAAAATATATAGGTGTGTATTTTACTCCACAAAATAAATGAAGTGAAGGTCACTGTTGGCTTTTACAAGAGTAGTTTGTCAGGATGAGTCTGAAAAGCTGTTTATATATGTTCACATATCTCTGATCGGCTTTGAAATAATCTGGCAGAAGCCGGAAGATGGGTATATGGGTGTTTATTTCACAATTTTCTTTGTGTGTGTGTTTAATTTTTTTAATAATAAAGGTAAATAAAAAGAGAAAAGCATGGGTTCAAAAGAAATAAAAGGAGAGAGATTAGAGATTTAAGAAAATACAGGCAATTCTTTCAAAAAGTTTGTTTTAAAGAAAAGGAGAGAATGAGACAGTAGCTGGAGGGTATCTGAGACCCAGATTGAATTTCTTGTAAGATGAAAGTGCAGTTGACCCTTGAACAATGGTGGGGAGGGGCGGGGGAGTGCTGAGCCTGCCCTGCACAGTCAAAAATCCACATATAACTTTTTTTTTTTTTAAGTAAATTCTACTCCCAACGTAGGGCTTGAACTCACAACCCTGAGATCAAGAATTACATACTCTACGGACTGAGCCAGTCAGGCGCCCCCACATATAACTTTTGACTCCCCCAACACTTAACTACTAATTGTCTACTGTTGACAGGAAGCCTTACTGATAACATAAAGAATAAATTAATACATTTTGTCGTTGTATGTATTATATACTGTATTCTCACAATAATGTAAACTAGAGAAAAGAAAATGTTATTAAGAAAAGCATAAGGAAGGGGTGCCTGGGTGGCTCAGTCAGTTGAGCGTCTGACTTCGGCTCAGGTCATGATCTCCTGGTTTCTGAGTTCGAGCCCTGCATCAGGCTCTGTGCTGACAGCTCAGAGCCTGAAGCTTGCTTCGGATTCTGTGTCTCCCCCTGTCTCTGCCCCTCCCATGCCCATGCTCTGTCTCTCTCTGTCTCTTAATAATAAATAAACATTAAAAAAAAAGAAAGAAAGAAAGAAAGAAAAGAAAAGCATAAGGAAGAGAAAATACATTTACAATACTGTACTGTACTTATCAAAAATAATCTTTGTATAAGAGGACTCACGCAGTTACAACCCATGTTGTTCTAGGATCACTTGTAAATGCTTCAGGAAAGGTGAGAAAATAATAATGCAGAGATTTGGTGCCAGTCACTGGAAAGATGCGTTTAAATGGGGTAGAGAGGGAGAATATTTGTTTACACAAGTAGATTGGCAGAAAATAAGAAGAGGAGAGGTCCAGGCTAAGATGAGAGACTTTAATGCCTCTATATAAACTGGATTTGACTCAGCTGATTATTGGGAACATTCAAAGGATTTTATTTTATTTTATTTTATTTTATTTTATTTTATTTTAAATTTTTTAATGTTTATTTTTGACAGAGAGAGAGAGACACACAGACAGAGACAGAGAGCCAGCGGGGGAGGGGCAGAGAGAGAGGGAGACACAGAATCGGGAGCAGCCTCCAGGCTTTGAGCTGTCAGCACAGAGCCCAATGTGGGGCTTGACCCATGAGCAGTGAGATCATGATCTGAGCCAAAGTTGGACGCTCAACAGACAGAGCCACCCAGGGGCCCCTCAAAGGATTTTAAACAGGGAAGTGGCGTGTGAGATTTGTACATTAGGTAACAATCCTGTATCCAAGATAGGATTCAATTTAGAATGTGAATTGACCTCTTCTGCAATAGTTGGTTTTTCTTATAGAGCACCAAAACCTGAAATGCTCAAATGAATTCTTTTGGATGGCATTTTACACCTTTTTGGAAATCACTGGAGTGTCTATGTATAAGGTTTGTCCCACAAAAGAATATCAATATTCACTATGTCACTACCGAATGGCCAATAATAGGAAGTGTATTTTTTCTTTGTAATTTAATATAGGAAAAATCGTATTTCATCACTGTTCTAAGTTGCATTTATTTAACTTCTGATGAGGGTAAACACTTCCATATGTGTATTCATTTTGTGTACTTTTTCCACTGCATTGTTAGTAAACTTTAGTGCGGTTAAAGGTAAAGTTGCTTTAAAATGTGTTTTAATAATCCAAGAAGTCTCAAGTAAAACAAGAAATTGTTTCTTGACTGTTTCTATTATCAGCCCAGAATTTCCTTGTCAAAGAATCCTAAGCTTCTAAATTAATGTAAAACATTTAGTTTTAAATATCTAAACATAGAGTAGAAGGAGCTGGAGACATAGTAGCTAATCATAAAAGAACACATCCTCCCTTGTTGACAAATAGATCCCATGGGGACCTGTTCCTTGCTGCACCATTACAAATGATTTCAATACAGACCTTTTGTGGATAGGCTATAGGAAGCTTTTTATGCCACCTAGATGTAAACATCACCTGTAAGCTTTAATTTTTTTTAATGTTTATTTATTTATTTTTGAGAGACCACGAGCAAGGGACGGACAGGGGGAGAGAGGGAGACGCTGAGCTCTTAGCACAGAGCCGGATTCAGGGCTCGAACCCACAGACCTCGACATCATGACTTGAGATGAGGTCAGATGCTTAACTGACTGAACCACCCAGGTGCCCCTTAAACTTTAATTTTTTTGAGGAAAGCAGCCGGTTCTTACGAAATAGTAGCTATCTCAGTGTCTTACAAGTGTGGAGAGAGGGAAGTATGGTGTGATACTTGTTGCTATAATGAAGGATGAGTCAAGTTTTTCTGTAAAGAGCCAGACAGCAAACATTTTAAGCTTGGCAGGCCATCCAGTTTGTGTTGCAACTGTTCGATTCTGTGGTGTACTGAGAGGGCAGACTTTGACGTTACTTAAAGGAGCATGGCAGTGTTCTAAAAACACTATGCACATGGACACTAAAATGTGAATTTCATTCACCCACACAATATTATTCTTCTTTTCATTTTTTCCAATTATTTTAAGACGTGAAAACCATTCTTGACTTACGGACTATACAAAAACTAATGGCACGTGGCCCAGATTTGGCCCTCTGCAGTCTGCCTGCTTCTGCTACAACAGATGAATTGTTTCTTTTTGAAATGAATCAGCATTTCTGAAGAATTCTGAAGATAAACAGCCCTTCTAATTCCTCAAATGAAGATATTAGCATAAATACTACATAAACGGCGAACTGCACAGAACAAATGATCATGTGTGTGGAAGTTGAAGGTATTATTAAATTCAGTCACGCAGACAATTCACAATTCATAAGAATCTATTTACTTTTCTTTAAAAAGCTAGTCTACACATTCAAACGCTTGTCTTTAATTACATTAATAGATCCACTTGGCAGAAAGATTGATGAGAAAGGGCAAAGTCCTGGGAAGAGAATTCACAGCTATGATATGATCTAGTTGTGTGATTTGGGGCAAATCTTTTAAACTTTCTAGATTTTATCTATAAAATAAGGTCACTAGACTAGATTATACCTAACCTCCTCCCAGCTATGAGTTTTTAATCAAGTCTACTTAGTTACAGTGTAAAGTATTTAATTTTGCCTATATTCTTAGAATTTACGGGCCCTGAACAAATAGAGCATTTCTAAATAATTTTTGTCCTTGTTTACTATTGACTACCCCCAGGATCTAGACAAATAAAAAACACAATAGGAACTTAATAAATAAGAAAAATAGAAATTCTCTTATTGGGGAACCTGAGTGATTCAGTCGGTTGAGCATCTGACTTCGGCTCAGGTCGTGATCTCGCAGTTGCTGAGTTCAAGCCCCACATCTGGCTCTGTGCTGACAGTTCAGAGCCTGGAGCTTGATTCAGATTCTGAGTGTCTCTCTCTCTGCCACTCCCCCGCTCATGCTCCTACTTTAATCAGTGAAATAGTGAATAAACGAAGTCAAAGCAGGAGGAAGAGAGGAAGGTGTTGGAAGTTTGAGGGGAAAGAAACAATGAAATAATTACCCAGGACTTTTTTTTTCCTTAAATACCATGTAAGATAATTTTTTAAAACTATGTCCTCACACATTTTTGAGTTGACATTTAAAATTTTTTCATTAGGAGTTTAAAAAGTTGCCAAGGATGTAATGTCTGGTACATTGTAAATATAGGTATTTAAAAAAATTTTTTTAATGTTTATTTTTGAGAGAGAAAGACTAAGAGGGCATGAGCATGGGAGGAGCAGAGAGAGAAGGAGACACAGAATCCGAAGCAGGCTCCAGCCTATGAGCTGTCAGCAAAGAGCCTGACATGAACCTTGAGAACATGACCTGAGCTGAAGTCGGACACTCAACTGACTTAACCACCCAGGCACACCTGTAAATACAGATATTTTAAATAAAAACTTTATATTACTTTTTTAAAATGTAGATACTGGAATCAGCCAAAGTATAATTTACAAAATTAAAAGCATGATTCATAGAAATATAAAATGAGAATGTATTGAAGATTTATTTAAGTCATTGATGAGGGAACCAGCAGGAAACTAAAGCAGGTTCAAAAAATTATAGGAAAGAGTGTTTATAGTCTCTGAAAGGATGTATAATGGAATAAGATTGCTAAATTAGACATAAAACTAGTTAATATGCCAGTAGTTAAGAATGTAAACTCTGAAAAACAGTGTGGAGTTTCCTCAAAAAATTAAAAATAGAACTACCCTATGACCCAGCAATTGCACTACTAGGCATTTATCCAAGGAAACAGGTGTGCTCTTTCTAAGGGACATATGCACCCCCATGTTTATAGCAGCACTATCAACAATAGCCAACAAATGGAAAGAGCCCAAAATGTCCATCGATGGACGAATGGGTAAAGAAGAGGTGGTATATTTGTATACAATGGAGTATTACTTGGCGATCAAAAAGAATGAAATCTTGCCATTTGCAACTACGTGGATGGAACTGGAGGGTATTATGCTAAGCGAAATTAGTCAGTCAGAGAAAGACAAATATCATATGACTTCACTCATATGAGGACTTTAAGACACAGAACAGATGAACATATGGGAGGGGAAACAAAAATAATATAAAAACAGGGAGGGGGACAAAACAGAAGAGACTCATAAATATGGAGAACAAACTGAGGGTTACTGGAGGGATTGTGGTAGGGGGGATGGGCTAAATGGGTAAGGGGCATTAAGGAATCTACCCCTGAAATCATTGTTTCACTATATGCTAATTTGGATATAAATTTTAAAAATTAAATTAAATTTTTAAAAAATGTTAACTCTGAACTGTTTTTTATAGAAGTCATTCACATTTCTACTGAAGAAAATTCCTTTGCAATTTTACTGAACAAGAATCTTTCCATTTGGGGCATCTGGCTGACTCAGTCAGTAGAATATTCATCTCTTAATCTTGGAATTGTGAGTTCAAGCCCCACTTTTGTCCTAGAACTTATTTAAAAAAAAAAAAAAAAAGAATCTTTGCATTGCTATTAGTTTTCTACAATTATAGCACCTACTTTTAAAGAATTACAAAGTATTTTGATCAATAGTATGTAATGGTCAAAAAAGGAACTAGCTTTAGAAAATTAGGCATTTCATGTTTGAGCCTGTTAGACAATATTCCTGTTAATATGACATTGAAAAGCCATATGATCATCCTTTTGCATGTTGCATATTTTATTTCTTATGAAAATAGCATAATAATCTGATATCCAGAATCATGCATTTTAAAAAATACTTATGAGTCTTTAACAGAATAGTTTACATTTTTCTTTTTTCTCCTTGAAATACTATTTTTATGTACCTTCTCCATATAATTATTGTAATTTAATATGTATATTTGAAATTCAATAGCTATTCCTTTTTTAATTAATTTATTCTTTATTTAAAAATTTTTTATGTTTTATTTTTTATATTTGAGAAGAGAGACAGAGAGCGAGCAGGGGAGGGGCAGAGAGATGGAGACAGAATCAGATGCAGCCTGCAGGCTCCCAGCTGTCAGCACAGAGCCCAACTCTGTCTCAAACTCATGAAATGCGAGATCATGACCTGAGCTGAAATCAGATGCTTAAACGACAGAGCCACCCAGATGCCCCTAATTTACTTTTTTAAGTAAACTCTGTACCCAATTGGGGGCCCAAACTCATGACCCCAAGATTAAGAGTCATATCCTCTACTGACTGAGACAGCCAGGCACCCCCTTACATAATTGAACATATTTTTATGTTTGGGGGCTCCTGAGTGGCTCAGTTGGTTAAGAGTTGGACTTCAGCTCAGGTCATGATCTCGAAGTCTGTGAGTTCAAGCCCCGCATCGGGCCCTGCATGGACAGCATGGAGCCTGCTTGGGATTCTCCCTCTCTCCCTCTCTCTCTGCCCCTCCCTTGCTCTCTCTCTCTCTCTGTGTAAAATTAAATAAAAATAAAACTTGAAAAATATTTAAAATATATATGTTTTATGTTGGTTGTTATTAATCATACCTTTATCATTTCTACAACAATAACTAGTATTTAAATCAATTTTTTCTTATAAGGTTCATAAATGTTAAAAAATTATTCTGTATTGAGTTTACTAATCATTATCACCAATACACAATTAATAAAAACAACTAAAGATTCTAATCACCGAGTACAACATATGGAGGGTTTTTCCCCCACACCAAGCAATTCTCCTAAACCAGCTGGGTGTTCTAGAATTCAATTCAATTCTGAAGCTATGTACCTAGAGATAGTATCCGATCCCACAGGTTAAGGGTCCAATCTCACAAGACTGCCCCCATCTTTCAGGCATGAGTTGCAAGCACTGGCTACCACCTGTCAACCAGCTACAGATTGGAGTTGCCAGCAACCCTCTCCTTGGGTTCAATTAATTTGCTACAGCAACTCCCAGAATTTATAGAAATATTTTTCTCACTGGGTCACCAGTTTATTATAAAAGATATACTCAGGAAGAGCCAGATGAAAGAGATGCATGGGGCAAGGTACGGGAAAAGGCACTGAGCTTCCGTGCTCTTTTGGAATGCACCACTCTCTCAAAATCTCCACGTGTTCACCAACCCAAAAGCTCCCCCACATCCCTGCTTTTGTGTGTTTATGGAGGCTTGTTAACTAACTCATTGGCCACAGGTGATTGATTCAATGTCCAGCCCCCTCTCCCTTCCTTCGAAATCAGGGGGTGGGACTCAAATTTCCAAACCTGTATTCAAGGTTGGTTCCCCCAGCAACCAGCCCCATCCAAGATGGTTTCCAGAAGTCAGCTCATTAACATAACGCAGTTGTCATGGAAACAGGCTTGTTATAAAGAACAAGATATCCAGGGGCACCTGGGTGGTTCAGTCGGTTAAGCGTCCGACTTCAGCTCAGGTCCCGATCTCACCTTCTGTGAGTTGGAGCCCCGCGTTGGACTCTGGGCTGATGGCTCAGAGCCTGGAGCCTGCTTCCGGTTCTGTGTCTCCCTCTCTCTCTGCCCCTCCCCCGTTCATGCTCTGTCTCTCTCTGTCTCAAAAATAAATAAACGTTAAAAAAATTTTTTTTAAAAGAACAAGATATCCATTTGATCTTTATGTCTCTGAAGTGACTTCAGGAACTGAGGACTACAGATGAAATATTGCTCTTATCTCTTATCCCATTGTTCTTATGACTCAGGAAATTCCAAAGATTTTGGAAGCTGTAAGCCAGGAACAGTGGATGAAAACCAATTATATATGAGAAATGTATTTTGGTCATCTGAATGATTAAATATGTATTTCTTATGAATCACAGTATCACACAACATAAATATATTATAATTTTAATTAAAAATTTTCAAAGTGAAATGTAAAATTTTATTGGAAAAGCATCTCTCTTTTTTTTTAAAGTTATCTTTTTTAGTAATCTCTACACCCATTGTGGGGCTTGAACTCATGACCCTAAGATTAAGAGTTGCACGCTGTTCCAAATGAGCCAGCCAAGCACCCCAGGAAGTGCATCCCTTCATTAAAGGATCTCCTCTGACACCACAATTTTAACTGTCCTTTTTGGGGCAACACATCAAAGTAAGAATCTGAAAAAAAAGAGAGAGAGAAAGAGAGAAAGATGATTTTGTTCTGTAAGTAGAAGAAAGATCATATTGAAAAAGAAATAGGGAAAGGAAACTCTTATTCCTCTTGCACAGGAACATACTAAAGCAGATGAATTTTACAAAATAAATCTATGGACATTTAGGGTATAGAAATTGATTCCCTTTAAATTACTTGAGCATCTAATTCTTAGTGAGCTGCAGTTTGAAACCAATTGTTTGCAAAGTGAAGGAGAGAATGGACTGGGGCAGTAGTTCTCAAAGTGTGATTGTCTGACCAGCAGCATCAACATCACAGTGGAAACTTGTTAAAAATGTAAATTCTCAGGTCCACCTTAGATTATTGGGGAGGCTTGCCGGCCTCCGAGATGGTCCTCAATGATCCCTGCCTCCTGGTATTCACATCAGTGCCTTCCCACATCATACCAGGGTACAATTGTGTCCTTTGGGCTGTGACCAAAGGAATAAGACAGAGGCTTAAAAGACTACAACCCGTGCCCTTACCCCCATCTCCATCATCTCTCTCATCACTTGCTCTGTAAGAAAACAGCTACCATGGAGAGGCCCATGTGGCAAGAACTGTAGCCTTCAGAAGACTGTAGTCCAGCCACCAACTTGACTACAACTGTGCTTGACATCCTAAGCCAGAGTCATCAATCTGAGCCTCTCCCAAGTTCTTGACCCTTAGAAATGATGTGTAATTTGAAAATAAAGAAAGAGGGGCACCTGGGTGACTCAGTTGGTTGAGCGTCTGAATTTGGTTCAGGTCATAATCTCGTGGTTCCTGAGTTCGAGCCCCACATCGGCCTCATTGCTGTTAGCGTAGAGCCTGCTTTGGATCCTCTGTCCCCCTCTGTCTGTCCTTCCCCCACTTGTACTCTCTCAAAAGTAAATAAACATTTTAAAAAATTAAAAAAGAAAAAAAGGGGGCACCTGGGTGGCTCAGTCAGTTGAGCGTCCAACTTTGGCTCAGGCCATGATCTGGTGGTTAGTGAGCTCAAGCCCCGAGTCTGAGCTGTCAGCACAGAGCCTGGAGTCTGTTACGGATTCTGTGTCTCCCTCTCTCTCTCTGCCCCTCCGCCGCTCATGCTTGCTTCCTCTCTCTCTCTCTCTCTCTCTCTCTGAAAAATAAACATAAAAAAAAATAATGATAAAAAGAAAGGAAGAAGGGAAGGAAGAAAGAAAAAAAATTGTTGAAAGGTACTAAATTTTGAAGTAATTTGTTATACAGCAGTAGATGGCTAATATGCCTATTGAATCAGAAACTCAAGGTAGGGTCCAGCTATCCGTGTAAAACACGGGTGATTCTGACTCAGGTTTCAGTCCGACACCCACCAGATAGGGAAATGTACAAGGAGTGCAGTGAAGCACTAAAAACAAATGAGATCATGCAACAAGGTTGTGTGTTAGTTCCAAGGATATGCGGCTCCTCAGGGACAGAGTAGACAACAGGGTAGACTTTAACCAGAGTTAGTGTTTTACCAGGGTTTTATGTCAAAACAAGAAGGCAAAGGACTGGGTACATGCAAAAGAGCGATTGTAATGATAGACTCAAATTTAAGCTGCATAAGAAGGAAAGTCAAATGATGGGATGACGGACTCTGAAAACTGCCGTGGAAGCTGGTGAATTGACAGAAAAACCACAGAGAAGTATTTTATTCACAACCCTAGAGTGGCCCCTCTTCCTATATTTTTAAATAGAGTGTGATTCTGGAAAATGAAAGAAGTAATTTAGAGAGGATTGACAATCTTTCCTACTGGAGAGGACTCTCTACTGCAATGAAACCAGCATTTGCTGTCTAGCCCAGTTCTTCCCCCAACTTTATGAGACTCACACTGAGAGGCACATTTCACATTGTGGCCTATCACAAACACATGTCTGTAACTAAAACAAGTTTCACCAAACAATACCTACCCTAACTACGTACACATGACACATTCTGTTTTCTATTCTAGTCCTCTCTGCTCCATTCTAATGCACCCTGTTTAAAAACTTTTTGTAATTTTTAAAAACTTCTAGTATGTTCTAAGCCACAGCTTAAAAAATATCACTCTAAGGGCTCCTGGGTGGCTTAGTCGGTTGAGCGTCCGACTTCAACTCAGGTCATGATCTCGTGGTCCTGAGTTTGAGCCCCTCATCGGGCTCCATGCTGACAGCTTGGAACCTGGAGCCTGCTTCGGATTCTGGGTCTCCCTCTCTCTCTGCCCCTCCCCCATTCGCGCACTGTCTCTCTCTGTCTTTCAAAAATGAACAAATGTTAAAAAAAAAATTATTTAAAAAAATATCGCTCTAAGAGCACACCCGGGTGGTGCCATCAGTTGAGCGTCCAACTCTTGATTTTGGCTCAGGTCATGGTCCCAGATTCGTGAGATCAAGCCCTGAGTTGGGGGTCTATGCTAAGTGTGGAGCCTGCTTAAGATTCTCTCTCTCTCTCTCTCTCTCTCTCTCTCTCTCTGTTTTTCTTTTTTCCCCTGCCCCTCTCCCCTACTCACACACACTTTCTCTCTAAAAATTAAAAAAAAATAAGTCTATATCAACATTGTCCAATAGAAATAAAATGTGAGCCACATGTGCAATTTTAAATTTTTTAACAGCCACATTAAAAAAGTAAAAAGAGGGGTGCCTGAGTGGCTCAGTCTGCTAAGCATCTGACTCTTCATCTCAGCTCGAGTCTTTTTTTTCAATATATGAAGTTTACTGTCAAATTGGTTTCCATACAACACCCAGTGCTCATCCCAAAAGGTGCCCTCCTCAATACCCATCACCCACCCTCCCCTCCTTCCCACCCCCCATCAACCCTCAGTTCTCAGTTTTTTTTTCAATATATGAAATTTATTGTCAAAATGGTTTCCATACAACACCCAGTGCTCATCCCAAAAGGTGCCCCCTCAATGCCCATCACCCACCCTCCCCTCCCTCCCACCCCCCATCAACCCTCAGTTTGTTCTCAGTTTTTAAGAGTCTCTTGGGGTGCCTGGGTGGCTCAGTCGGTAAAGCGGCCGACGGCTCAGGTCATGATCTCGCGGTCCGTGAGTTCGAGCCCCGCGTCGGGCTCTGTGCTGACGGCTCAGAGCCTGGAGCCTGTTTCAGATGCTGTGTCTCCCTCTCTCTGAGCCTCCCCCGTTCATGCTCTGTCTCTCTCTGTCTCAAAAATAAATAAACGTGGGGCGCCTGGGTGGCTCAGTCGGTTAAGCATCCGACTTCGGCTCAGATCACGATCTCACGGTCTGTGAGTTCGAGCCCCGCATCGGGCTCTGGGCTGACGGCTCAGAGCCTGGAGCCTGCTTCCGATTCTGTGTCTCCCTCTCTCTCTGCCCCTCCCCCGTTCATGCTGTGTCTCTCTCTGTCTGAAAAATAAAATAAACCTTAAAAAAAAAAAAATTAAATAAATAAATAAATAAATAAACGTTAAAAATTTTTTTTTTAAGAGTCTCTTATGCTTTGGCTCTCTCCCACTCTAACCTCTTTTTTTTTTTTTCCTTCCCCTCCCCCATGGGTTTCTGTTAAGTTTCTCAGGATCCACATAAGAGTGAAACCATATGGTATCCGTCTTTCTCTGTATGGCTTATTTCACTTAGCATCACACTCTCCAGTTCCATCCATGTTGCTACAAAGGGCCATATTTCATTCTTTCTCATTGCCACATAGTACTCCGTTGTGTATATAAACCACAATTTCTTTATCCATTCATCAGTTGATGAACATTTAGGCTCTTTCCATAATTTGGCTATTGTTGAGAGTTCAGCTCCAGTCTTTTTTTTTTCTTTTTTTTTTTTTTTCAACGTTTTTTATTTATTTTTGGGACAGAGAGAGACAGAGCATGAACGGGGGAGGGTCAGAGAGAGAGGGAGACACAGAATCGGAAACAGGCTCCAGGCTCCGAGCCATCAGCCCAGAGCCCGACGCGGGGCTCCAACTCACGGACCGCGAGATCGTGACCTGGGTGAAGTCGGACGCTTAACCGACTGCGCCACCCAGGCGCCCCTGCTCCAGTCTTAATCATGAGTTCAAGTACCACCCCGTGTTGGGCTCCACACTGAGCATGGAGCCTACTTTTAAAAAAGTAAAAAGAAATAAGCAAAATTAATTTTAATAATGTGTTTTATATAATGTAATATATTCTAAATTTTACCACCTCAACATGTAATCAATAGGAACAAATATTAATTAGACACAAGTTTTTTTTTTTTTAATTTTTTTTTTTTCAACGTTTTTTATTTATTTTTTGGG
>NC_064811.1:138702822-138797334 GCF_023721935.1 Panthera uncia
TTTTTCAACGTTTTTTATTTATTTTTGGGACAGAGAGAGACAGAGCATGAACGGGGGAGGGGCAGAGAGAGAGGGAGACACAGAATCGGAAACAGGCTCCAGGCTCCGAGCCATCAGCCCAGAGCCTGACGCGGGGCTCGAACTCACGGACCGCGAGATCGTGACCTGGCTGAAGTCGGACGCTTAACCGACTGCGCCACCCAGGCGCCCCACAAGTTTTTTTTTTTAATGTTTATTTATTTATTTTGAGAGAGATTGGGAGAGAAAGAATGCCAAACAGGCTCCACACTCTCAGCACAAAACCCAAAGCAGGGCTCGATCCCACCAACTGTGAAATCATGACCTGAGCTGAAATCAAGAGTTGGACGCGTATGCAACTGAGCCACCCAGGCACCCCCAGAAAACAGACTCTTAACTATAGAGAACAAACTGAAGGTTACTGGAGGGGAGGTGAGTTGGGGTGGGGATGGGGGTTAAATGGGAGATGGGGATTAAGGAGGACACTTGTTGTGATGAGCATTGGGGGCTGTATGTAAGTGATGAATCACTAAACTCTACACCTGAAACTAATATTACACTGTATGTTAACTAAGTGGAATTTAAATAAAAACTTGGCGGGGAGCCTGGGTGGCTCAGTCGGTTAAGCGTCCGACTTCGGCTCAGGTCACGATCTCGCGGTCTGTGGGTTCGAGCCCCGCATCGGGCTCTGGGCTGATGGCTCAGAGCCTGGAGCCTGCTTCCAGTTCTGTGTCTCCCTCTCTCTCTGCCCCTCCCCCGTTCATGCTCTGTCTGTCTGTCTCTGTCTCAAAAATAAATAAACGTTAAAAAAAAATTAAAAAAAAAAAAAAAACTTGGGGAAAAAAGAGTCACATGATCTACTGGCTGACCTCACCAGGCACTTCCATACACAATCTTTAAAATCAGGAGTGTAGTTTACATTTATGGGACAACTCAACTTTGACAATTCACATTTTAAGTTCTCGAGAGCCACATGGCTAGTGGCTGCTGTATAAGACAGCACAGATGCACACAATACTCTATCATGACAGCAAAGAGCAAAAGTCAGAAAGATCAGGTTTCCAGACTCAGCTTTACCACTGACTTGATCTTGTCAAGTGACTGAAAACTTCCTGAGAATTTTTTTTCAACTTTAAAATGTGGATAAAACAATATCTGTCCTTACAAAATTGAGGATTATATGAGACTATGTTCTAAAGTGTTTACAGTAGTGTTAGTTGTATATGTGTAGAAGTGTTCGCTGATATTACACACTCTACAATTCCAATTAATCAAGTCTCTTGGCTAAACAAAACCAAATTAAACTTAACAGTTTAGCGCATTCACTCCTCAGATATTTATGGAACTTTCAATACTAGATATTTTCGTCCTATAATGATAACTTCAATCTAGGGAGCTAAATTTATTTTCTTTTATTTAAACCCAACAGGGGCACCTGGGTGGCTCAGTCGGTTAAGCATCCGACTTTGGCTCAGGTCATGATCTCATGGTCTGTGAGTTCGAGCCCCGCATCAGGCTCTGTGCTGACAGCTCAGAGCCTGGAGCCTGCTTTGGATTCTGTGTCTCCCTCTCTCTCTGACCATTCATGCTTTGTCTCTCTCTGTCTCAAAAATAAATAAATATTAAATTTAAAAACAATAATAATAAAAAACTAAATAAATAAACCCAACATAGTGTTCAAACTCCAAACCCTGAGACCAAGAGTTGCATGCTCTACCAACTGAGCCTGCCAGGTACCCTTAGAGAGATAAATTTAAAAAATACAAATTACATTACAATGCAACTACAATAAATGTAGAAACAAGGATATTAATAAAATGTCATAGACTCATATTACCTACAGGCACACAGGAGATTCTAGTAGAGCAGTTAACATTTGAGCTAAAAATTAAACTTTGAGGCAGGGTTGGAGAAAAGAAGTAAAAGGCCCTTTTAAGAATGATAGGCAAAAAACGCAAAAAAACAAAAAACCAAAATAATACAAAATAATAAAGACTACGGGCAAAGCTCAAACACAAAGAAATGTGTGAAATAACAGCAACGGTGAACATGTATTGTGGGCCTACTGTGTGCTCTATACCGGCCATTCACGAGAATTCTTTTAGCGCATGACGCCTTCAGGGAAGAGTAAAGCATTGTTTTCCCTTGGCTCCCAAAAGCTCGTCCTAATGTCAGCCATGAGACCAGATATGAGAAGGTTTTATCATCCAAGGGAAAGTTCAAAGGTAAGAAAAATGTAGGGATTTTTTATAAAGCTACTTTGACAATTTTTTAAATGTCCTTGGTGCACCTGGGTGGCTTAGTCGGTTAACCTTCTGACTTTTGATCTCGGCTCAGGTCATAATCTCCTGGTTCCTGAGATCAAGCCCCATGTCGAACTCTGCACGGACAGCATGGAGCCTGCTTGGGATTCTTTCTCTTTCTCCCTGCCCTTCCCCTCCTCAAATGCTCTGTCTCTCTCAAAATAAACAAATAAATAAACATGAGAAAGAAAGAAGAAGAAAGAATGAAAGAAAGAAAGAAAGAAAAGAAGGAAGAAAGAAAGTCCTTCTCCTCATACAGCTACAGTCTAAAGGAGGAAACAGATATTAAGTAAACTAACATACCAATATTCAAGGTAATTTTAGAGTGAGCAATGAATTAGCAAGCTTAAAACATAGATAATGTGACAATAATTGGGACCGCCTACTTTGATGGCATCAGAAAAAGCTTTTCTGAGGGAATAAAATTAAAACTAAGCAAGGACACTGGGGGCAAAACAAAAACACCTGGCTCAAAAACATTACTATGCTTGTTGGTTCTTCTTAGTTCTGAAGCCAATTCCAATGTGAGGGGTGAGGGGAAGAAGGGGAGGTTAGTGTCCCTGCACCAACAAGCCTTTCTTAACACCAGCAGGGTGTCTAAGAATTCAACTCAATTCTGACACTATCTACCCAAGATAGCATCAGATTCCACAGGTTAAGTGTTCAGTCCAACAGACTGTCCTTACCTCCCCACCCCCCCTTCAGATGCCAGTCCCAAACCCAGGTTATTGCCTGTGCTTCTGACTGACGGGTTATTAATTAGAGATTCCCATGACCTCTTCCTCATGTCCCGTTAGTTTGCTAGAGTGGCTCACAGAACTCAGAAAACATTTTACTTACGACACCACCAGTTTATTATAAAACGATGTAACCCAAGAACAGCCAGAATAAAGATGCACATAGGGCAAGGTATGTGGGAAGGGGTATGGAACTTCTGTGCCCTCTCCAGGCACCTCCCAGTACCTCACATGTTCATTAACCTTGAAGTGCTTTGAACCCTGCCCTTTGGGGTTTTATGGAAGCTTTATTACATAGTTATGATTAATTAGAATCATTGGCCAATAGGGATTGACTCAACTTCTGGGCTCTCCCCCTCCCTGTAGGTCAGGGGAACCAGATGGAAAGTTCTAGCCTTCTAATCACAAAGCTGTTTCCTCTAGAGACCAGCCTCCATCCTTCTGTGATCTAGGGGCATTCCAAAAGTCACTTCATTAACATAACAAAAGACACAAGGATCACTCTAATCACTTAAGAAATTCCAAGGGTTTTAAGAGCTCAGCCAGAAAGGGGGATAAAGACTAAATACATATTTCTTATTCTTAATCACAGCATCACAGCTCCCTACCATCTAGAGACTCAACAATCAATTATATTGGACTATAGAGCCCATATTCCAACGCACTAAGCTATAGAAGTATGATCACATTTTGGCTTTAAGAAGAAATATTTATTAGCAACAAAAAAGTTGCATCAAATAGAGTAGTTTAGCATATAAAGAAATGAGGAGGGGTGCCTGGGTGGCTCAGTCAGTTAAGCCTCCTGCTTTGGCTCAGTCAGTTAAGCCTCCTGCTTTGGCTCAGCTCATGATCTCGAGGTTTGTGGGTTCGAGCCCCACATCAGAATCTGTGCGGACAGCTCGGAGCCTGGAACCTGCTTTGGATTCTGTGTCTCCCTTTCTCTCTGCTCCTCCCCTGCTCACGCTCTGTGTCTCTATCTCTTTCAAAAATAAATAAACATTCAAAAAAAAGAAAAATTAAAAAAAAAAGAAACAAATGAGGAAACTATTTCTCTCTCTCTCTCTCTCTCTCTCTCTCTCTCTCGGGGTTCCTGGGTGGCTCAGTCGGTTAAGCGTCTAACTTTGGCTCAGGGTGTAATCTCAGGGTTTGTGTGTTTGAACCCAACATCAGGCTCTCTGATGTCAGTGCAGAGCCCACTTCAGATCCTCTGTCTCCCTCTCTCCTCCCCTCCTTTGCCTCACACATGCTCTCTTTCTCTCTCAAAAATAAATAATAGTAATAATAATAACATTCTTTTAAATTATAATAAACAAACAAACAAACAAACAAACCAAGACTTGAATAAAGTCAGAGATTGTGCTGTGAGATACTATGAGGCCAGAACTAAGGCAAAGCCTTAATTAGAAAGCCAAAGCCAATAGGCTTGGATATGGCAAGAGGTTACCAGAAGAGAGAATCACAAACAATTCTGAGATCTCTAGCTTTTGAAGGCAAGACTGTGATGTCATTAACCAAGATAAAGCGTCTGGGGATAACAGTATTATGACTTGTTGGCCACCTGCTGTATGTCAGCTTGAGTGCTTCATAAACATGATAAATTTGGAGACCCACAGATGCTGCATTCACCCATGGGACTATGAAGTAAAATGCACCTTACTGCCTGCTGCAGACTGAATGTTTTTATCTCCCCAGAATTCATTTATTGAAACCTAATCTCCAGTGTGGTGGTATTTGAAGGTGAGGGTCTTTGGGGTGTGATTAGGTCATGAGAGCAGAGTCCTCATGAATGGGATTAGTGCCCTTATAAAAGAGGCTCCAGGGAGCTATCTTACTCTTTCCACCATGTAAAGACAGAGTAAGTGAGAAGGTGGCCTATCATGGACCAGGAAGCATGCCCTCAACAGATACTGGGTCTGTCAGTCTTGATCTTAGGCTTCCAGCCTCCAGAACTGTGAGAAATAATGCTTGTTGTTTAAGCCATCTTTTTTTTTTTTAAACATTTATTTATTTTTGAGACAGAGAGAGACAGAGCACGAACGGGGGAGGGTCAGAGAGAGAGGGAGACACAGAATCTGAAACGGTCTGAGCGGTCAGCACAGAGCCCGACGTGGGGCTCGAACCCACAGACTGCGAGATCATGACCTGAGCCGAAGTCGGCCGCTCAACCGACTGAGCCACCCAGGTGCCCCTGTTTAAGCCATCTTAACATAGTATATAACATCTATAACATAGTATTTTCACTATAACAGGTGGAACCACTAAGACACTGCCTTTCTGACCATGAACAATTTTATTAAGAAGAATAATGTAAAATCACAAACTTCTAGAACCCTCCACAGCATTGGAAAATACCTGAGCAAGTGAAGAAACCTGAGCTTATGCTTCATTAGCCTGGTAAATTCTCCTTTGAATGCCCATTAGATAATGAGTTTGAGGGGCACCGGGCTGGATCAGTCAGAAAAGCATGTGACTGTCAATCTCAGGGTTGTGGGTTCAAGCCCCACAATGAGTTAGAGTTGCCTTCATGACACCAAATGATAATGTAATCGGAGAGTTGGAATTTGGAGTCTGTAGACTGAGACAGATGGTCATAGGAGCCATTGGTCATGGTTAAAACCTTGACAGATGGTGAAATTTCCAAGCGAGAAAATGTAGAGCAAGGAGCAAAGAGGGTTGTGTGTGGAGTTCCAGGGTAACACGAGGGTTTAGGAAAGAATTAATAAAGACACAGGATATTAGTTTCCTATTGCTGCCGTAACAAATTACCACAAATTTAGTGGCTTAAAATAACACACATGTATTCCTTATAGCTCTGCAGGTCACAAGTCCAAAGTCAATTTTACAGGGCTAAGGTCAAGGTCATGGCAGGGCTCATTTCTTCTGTATGTTCTGAAGGGACAATTGTTTCCTTGCCTTTCAGCATACAGTGGTTGCTTGTGGCCCCTTCTTCCTCTTAGCACATCACTCCAATGTCTGTTTGGATCATCACATGGCCTTCTCCTGCTCCAACTCTGATTGCTGCTGCATCCTTCATATGAGGACCATTGTGATGACATCTGGCCTATAATCTCTCCATCTCAACACCCTTAACTTTTAATTTTAAGTAAGCTCTCCACCCAACCCAGGGCTTGAACTCACGACCCTGAGATCAAGAGTCACCCACTCTATAGGGGCACCTGGGTGGCTCAGTCAGTTGAGCATCCCACTTTGGTTCGGGTCATGATCTCACAGTTCATGGGTTCAAGCCCCACATCGGGCTCTGTGCTGACAGCTCAGAGCCTGGAGCCTGCTTCAGATTCTGTGTCTCCCTCTCTCTCTACCCTTCCCTTGCTCATGTTTTGTCTTTCTCAGTCTCTCAAAAATAAATAAACGTTAAAAAAAAAAGTTTTTTTTGAAGAGTCAAACACTCTATCAACTGAGTTAGCCAGGCCCCTCTCAAGACATTAACTTAATCATATCTGCAAACTCTACTGTCACAAAAGGTAATATTCACAGGTTCTCAGGATTGGGATACAGATATATTTGGAGGCCATTACTCAGTCTACCACACACAGCAACAAAGGAAACTAAAATAAAGGGGGTAATAAGAAGAAGACCCCCACAAAGAAAGGTAAATGTAAGGAAAGAGGAAGCTCAAGGATGTCTTACTCAACTGTGTCAATTAATTGAGTTAAATAGAGGTATAAATGGAAAAGCACTGAATGAAGGGCATTGTATTTATTAATAAAGAGCTTTTCCAGGTTGTTTTCATTTTTTCTTATTTATTTATTTATTTATTTATTTATTTATTTTTGAGAGAGAAAGCACGAGCAGGGGACGGGTAGAGAGAGACAGAGAGAGGGAGACACAGAATCTGAAGCAGGCTCCACACTGTTGGTACAGAGCCCCATGCGGGACTCGAACTCACAAACCATGAGATCATGACCTGAGTCACAGTCGGATGTTCAACTGACTGAGCCATGCAGGTGCCCTGCAAGTTTGGTTTCAAGTAGAAACTATATCTCAGCAAATTGAAGAGCAAATGGGATAGGAGGAGATAAAGCCAGTAGGGTTGACTCAGCTATTTCAAGAAGAAAAGAAAAGGTTGTTTAAGAAGATAACAAAATCCAGAGAACTGTTTGGTTTTGCTTTTAAAGGGAGAAAGAGACTCAAGCATGTTTATATCTTTACAAAGAAGCCAGTAGAGAAAAATGGAAGAGAGAAAGAGAGGCAGACAGAGGGGACAGAGCAATCAGTGGGGGGCATAGCTACAGCACAGCTAGCTAGTCCCATCTTTATTGCAGATGTTGAAACAGCCTGAAGGTCCCCTGATGGGTGAATGAGTAAAGAAAATGTGGCACATACATATAATGAAATATTTTTAGCTTTAAGAAAGAAGGAAATTCTGCCATATGTGACAACATGGATTAACAATGAAGACATTATGCTAAGTGGAACAAGTCAGTCACAGAAGGATAAATATTACACGATTCCCCTTATATGAAGTATCCAAAATAGTCAGAGTCTTTGCTCATGGAAGCAAAGAGAATTATGGTTGCCAGGTACTGGGGGAAGGGGAAAATAGCTGCTAATCAACAGGTATATCGGCGCCTGGGTGGCTCGGTTGAGTGTCTGATGTCGGCTCAGGTCATGATCTCACAGTTCATGAGTTCAGCCCCAGGTCGGACTCTGTGCTGACAGCTCGGACCCTGGAGCCTGCTTTGGATTCTGTGTTTCCCTCTCTCTCTGCCCCTCCCCTGCTCATACTCTGTCTCTCACTCTCAAAAATAAATATTAAAAAAAATTTTTTTAAAGGTATATGGGAATGCAAGCTGGTACAGCCACTCTGGAAAACAGTATGGAGGTTCCTCAAAAAACTAAAAATAGAACTACCCTACGACCCAGCAATTGCACTACTAGGCATTTATCCCAGGGATGCAGGTATGCTGTGTCAAAGGGACACATGCACCCCAATGTTTATAGCAGCACTATCAACAATAGCCAAAGTATGGAAAGAGCCCAAATGTCCATCAATGGATGAATGGATAAAGAAGAGGTGGTATATCTATACAATGGAGTATTACTCGGCAATCAAAAAGAATGAAATCTTGCCATTTGCAACTACGTGGATAGAGCTGGAGGGTACTATGCTAAGTGAAGTTAGTCAGTCAGAGAAAGACAAGAATCATGCAACTTCACTCATATGAGGACTTTAAGAGACAAAACAGATGAACATGAAGGAAATGAAACAAAAATAATATAAAAACAGGGAGGGGGACAAAACATAAAATACTCATAAATTTGGAGAAAAAACTGAGGGTTACTGGAGGGATTGTGGGAGGGGGGATGGGCTAAATGGGTAAGGGGCGTTAAGGAATCTACTCCTGAAATCATTGTGGCACTATAAGCTAACTAACTTGGATGTAAATTAAACAAACAAACAAACAAACAAAATGGTATAAAATTTCTGTTATGAGAGATGAATAAGTTCTAGAGATTCGCCATATAGCAGTGTGCCTATGGATAATAGCATTATATTGTACACATCAAACTCTGTCGAGGTGCCTGACTGGCTCAGTGGGAGGAGTGAGCAACTCTTGATCTTGGGGTCCTGAGTTTGAGCCCTATGTAGGGTAAAGAAATTACTAAAAAAACAAAACAAACCACAAAACTCTGTTAAGAGGGTAGATCTCATGTTAAGTGTTCTTACCGCCATAAATTTTCAGAGTTCAACATGGTAAATATTTACTGTTTTACTGCATATCCTGCATTAAAATCACTTTTATTACATAACTACATATTTGTGGAGAAAATTTTAAAGTATGTACAAAAAAGGGAGAACTATCTGTGCTCTTACCATTTAAACATCAAGAATTGTTAAAATTTTGGTACATATTTTTTTAGATATATACATACTATATACCTTATATGTACTTTTTTTCCCTTCAACAACATGGGATTATACTCTACAGTATGTTTTGTAACTTTTTCCCCACTTGCAATATTTTATAAACATTTTTCTTTTAATATATATAGACATGTTAATGGCTCTCTATTATTGTGTTGCTAAAGCATACTTGTTTAACCAGTCTTCTATTTATTGGGAATTTAGTTTTGAATTTTAAATACATAAAGAATGCTGGATTAATATTCTCCTATAAACATCACTGAACATTTGTCCTATTTCCTTAAAAAAAAATTCTGGAATTAGAATCACGGAGTGAAAAGATCATGCATATTTTTAAGGCAGAAGATCCATACCTATTGCCAAATAGTCCCCCAGAAAGGTGTTTAAAGCGGCTTTTATCAACACACCAGCTGTGAATGTCTCCTCTTAGCAGTATCAGATGTCATAGAGCACGTTGTGAAGACAGTAGGTTCTAGAAAGGTATGGTTTTGGTGTGAATCCTAACTCCAATACTTACTGATGTTTCCCCACTGTAGTCTTAAGCAAGGAATTCAACCTCTATGGGTTCAGTTTCCTCTTCTATGAAATGGAAATAATAAATTTCCACATCATAGGGGCACCTGGAGGGCTCAGTCAGTTAAGCGACCAACTCTTGGTTTCAGCTCGGGTCATGATCTCATGATTCATGGGTTCAAGCCCTGCATCAGGCTCTGTGCTGACGGTGTGGAGCCTGTTCGGTATTCTCTCTCTCCCTCTTCTATGCCCCTCCCCTTCTCTCTCTCTATCAAAATAAATAAATAAACTTAAAGGTGCCTGGCTGGCTCAGTTGGTGGGTGAGTGTGAGACTGCTGATCTATCTCATGGTCTTGAGTTCAAGCCCCACTTTGGGGGTAGAGTTCACTAAAAGAAAAGGAGGGAGGGGCGCCTGGGTGGCGCAGTCGGTTGGGCGTCCGACTTCAGCCAGGTCACGATCTCGCGGTCTGTGAGTTCGAGCCCCGCGTCAGGCTCTGGGCTGATGGCTCGGAGCCTGGAGCCTGTTTCCGATTCTGTGTCTCCCTCTCTCTCTGCCCCTCCCCCGTTCATGCTCTGTCTCTCTCTGTCCCAAAAATAAATAAAAAACGTTGAAAAATTTAAAGAAAAGGAGGGAATGTACTTGACTAGTGCCTGACTTAGAGTAACCTCCTTATAGTTATAATTATTTTTATCTGTTTTAAATTATTTTTATTGATAGTGAGATCAATATACAATTATATAAATATGCAGTTTTCTTTTTTTTTAATTTTTTTTTAATGTTTATTTATTTTTGAGACACAGAGAGACAGAGCATGAACAGGGGAGGGGCAGAGAGAGAGGGAGACACAGAATCTGAAATGGGCTCCGGGCTCTGAGCTGTCAGCACAGAGCCCGATGCGGGGCTCGAACTCACAGACCGTGAGATCATGACCTGAGTCAAAGTCGACGCTTAACCGACTGAGCCACCCAGGAGCCCCTAAATATGCAGTTTTCTATTTATTTATTGTTAATTCTTGTTTTTCCTTTTGTGACTTGATTGTTCATTTCCTTTCCTTATTTTTTTATTTTTATTTTTTTGAGAGAGAGAGGGAGCACAAGTGAGCAAGGGACAGAGACAGAGGCAGAGAGAGAGAATCCCATGAGGGGCACAGAGGGAAAGAGAGAGAAGTAGGGCTCACCCGAAGCCAGGCTCAAACTCACGAACCATGAGCTCATGACCTGAGCCGAAGTCTAATGCTTGACCAACTGAGCCACCCAGGTGCCCCACCTTTGCCTATCTTTATTGGAGTGTTCACCCTTGTTCTTGATTCATAAGTGATTTATACTTTAAGGATGATAGACTTATATAGGACATATATTTAGCAAATATTTTTCAGATTTGTCATTTTGTGATTATCAAGTAGAAGAGTTTTTCAACTTTTTATGGAAGAACAGTAAATAAAACACATTTACCAAACATTTAGATTCGACAACATTTTTTTTTTAATAGGTTCACACAGTGTGGAGCCCAACTCTTGGGTCTTGAATTTACAACCCTGAGATCAAGACCTGAGATGAGATCAAGAGTTAGATGCTTAACCAACTGAGCCGCCCAGGTGCTCTAATTCAATGATATTTTAAGGAATTTCCTTTATCTATTTCTATATATTTTGGTGAAAGATTTCAAAATATTTTTGCAGACATCATACCATTTCTATCCACGTGCTTTATTTAGCATGCAACTACTAAGAATTGAAACATTCTCATTTTTATCCATAAGCATCATTATTTCAAATATTGGATACACCTAGTTTAGAGAAGTTTTTAGTTGTCTTATTAAAATTCTAAAGATAGGGGTGACTGGGTGTCTCAGTCAGTTGACGTCCAATTCTTGATTTCAGCTCAGGTCGTGATCTGAGGGATGTGAGATGGAACCCCATGTCAGGCTCCCTGCTGAGCCTGGAGCCTGCTTCAAATCCTCTCTCTCTCTCTCTCTCAAATAAAAACTACCAAAAAACTTAAAAGCCTTAGACTTCTTTAAAAAAAAAAAATCTAACAATAAATAATAAATAAATAAATAAACAAACAAACCTAATCAAAGGAGATCTTTCAGGGACTAGGTTCCTCATCTCTGTAAAATTTCTAGTAGGCTTGTAATAATCTTCAGAAATCACAAGTGAAAATCACCACACTTGGTTTTTGCCCGCAGCCAACTTTGCACCACAGCTGCAGAGAACAACAGAAGCAGAGAATTCTCCCCAAGCTGTGAGAAGCCCAATTCACCCCTCATCACCCCACTGTCTCTCTTTTCTAAATATTCCTCATAAAGTAATTCAAATGAGCCCAAAAGCTAAACAGAAGACAGCTGGGAAAAACCGCTTGAAAGGCAGTTGTGGAAGTTGTTAGCCTCGTATAAACATGAGCAAACAGACCAAATAACAGCTTGAAATATTTAGTTTAACCCTCCATGAATCTACCGGATGTGCAAGTTATTTGTCTGGTAATTACCTCCTATCTCCTAGGCACAAATTTATCTGCTTCAAACATTCCCCAGCATAGCTGTCTTCCTTTACACATCTTGGTGCAGTAAAAAAAGAAAGCGTGATATTCCCAGAATTTTTGTGCAACCACATATGTAACAGAGACAGATTTTTTCCCAATTGTTTCTCTTTACTCAATATTCCACCAAAAGAAGGGAATATTGTTACTGAAATCTAAACCAAATGATGCAAAATAGAGGTTATGAGATGTGTGCTCATTTTAACTCTCTCACTAATGTGACTATTGAAAGTTAGAAGGAATTCAAATATTTTACTTTTAAATATGACTTAGTAGAGGCTGGAAGTCATTAAAGACTACAGAGCTCAGCACCTGTTCAGTGACATTTAATGAAAAGCAGAAACATCTCCCTTTAGTCATGAATTCGAACAATTTTAAATTATAACCAGGAATGGGCCTGAAACACATGAAAAGTGTGGGGGTTTTTTGCGCCCTGGAATTTATATCATCAGTAACTCCTTGGAAGCAAGATATTGGGCTGTATCTGCAGAGAGGAAGGAGCATCTACGATACCTTGCAACTGCATAGGCATTTGTGAGAGCCCCTTCCAGCCAGCCCAGCAAGCTAAATACAAAGGGTATTTCCTTCTGTGCTCAACCACACTCCTTCCTTGCATTTAAAACTCAAATTCTTAGGGGTGCCTGGGTGGCTCAGCTGGTTAAACTTCTGACTCTTGATTTTGGTTCAGGTCAGGATCTCACGGTTCGTGGGTTCGAGCCCCGCATTTGGCTCTGCTCTGATAGTGCAGAGCCTGCTTGGAATTTTCTGTTCTCTGCCCTTCTCTCTCAAAAATAAATAAACAAACATTTAAAAAAGACTCAAATTCTATTCTCACATACAAATGTTACTTCTCCATATCTTATTAATGTGTCTAAAAAAAGAAGAGCACAGAATGGAAAATATGGATAAGTAATATATCCATTTAACAGGTAATAAAAGTGGGGCTCAAAGAGATTTCATGTGTTTCTTAGGTCATATAGGAAAACGATGATAGGTCTGTCTCAGCAGGTAAGTGACAGAACTGAAACATTACCAAACTTTTCTGATTGTCAATCTGGTGCTTGTGCAATCATGCCTCATGAGGTAACCCTGTCATTCTTTTTAAGAGGCAGGGCGCTGGGTATTTGTGCCCTGGGCACACCCACCTCTGGGGGGAGCAATCTGAGAGGGGCTGAAGCAAATATAGGAACCGACATGCTGCTTGCTATGGTTGAGTCAAACCCCAGCTAAGTGGAAAACACAGGCGTCAATATCCATCACTATGAGAAGGAGCTAGCTATGGTTGAGTCAAACCCCTGCTAAGTGGAAAACACAAGCGTCAATATCCATCACTATGAGAAGGAGCAAGACAATCCAGATGGAAACCACACTGCTGAGTCTCAGAGAGACAGCACTATGCTCCAATACATTGCATGTCTGGTGGAGGATTAAAGTCAGAGCTCTGGAAAGATAATCATTGAACACTTGCAGTCAAAGTATCAAGATTGTTAAGGATCCCAAGAATCATGAAAAGCTTAATGTTACTCAATTCAGTGCGTGATGCCACGTCCCCTATGTTCTGCCATCGGATGACAAATCTGTTTTGTTCCTTCTTACTGTCAAATCCTTTGGACGCCTGGCTGGCTCAGTCGGTACAGCATGTGACTCTTGATCTCGGGCATGTAGATGTGAGCCCCACGTTGGGCATAGAGGCCACTCAATGAAAAAAAAAATGGGGGGCACCTGGGGGGCTCAGCCGGTTAAGCGTCTGACTCTTGGTTTTGGTTCAGGTCATGACCTGGCGGGTTCGTGGGTTTGAGCCCTGCATTGGGCTTTGTGCCGGCAGCGCAGAGCCTGCTTTGGATTCTCTCTCTCCCTCTTTCTGTGCCCATCCCCCACTCTCACTGTCTCTGTCTCACTCAAAATAAATAAACTTTAAAAAAAAGAAAAAAAGTTTAAGTTTATTTATTTATTTTGAGAGAGAGAGAGAGACCCAGTGAGAGAGGAGCAGAGAGAATGGGGTACACAGGATCAGAAGCAGGCTCTGAAGTAGGCTCTGAGCTGACAGCAGAGGGTCTGATGCAAGGCTCGAACTCGCGAACCGTGAGATCCTGACCTGAGCCAAAGTCTGATGCTTAACCATCTGAGCGACCCCGGCCCTCCCCACCCATATTTTTTCTTCTTTTAAATCTTCTGTTCCTTCTCATACACCTCATACCCAGACAAATGAAGCCGCCAGCAGGAAAGGGGATTGATTCATGAGTCATGTTATCAAGAATGAAACAACTAGATGTTTTGCAAGGTTCTGCTCACACTGAATGGCACTTACCAGCCATTGCTGTCTCGATCTGTATGTAATTTAAAATGTAGTAGAGCTAAGAGTGAAGTGGCAATGTTGGATGAAAACCCAGTTCTGTCAGGTATTCCTACCTCTCAGTTTTTCTGTTTCTTTTATGTTTTTCTGTTACAGTGCTGGAATCAATAAACTCCTGTTTTTCCCCTTAAAGAATTTTGGAATGGGGCGCCGGAGTGGCTCAGTGGGTTAAGCGTCTGTCTGACTGCGGCTCAGGTCATGATCTCGCGGTTCGTGGGTTCCAGCCCCGCCTTGGACTCTGCGCTGACAGCTCAGAGCCTGGAGCCCGTTTCAGATTCTGTGTCTCCCTCTCTCTCTCTCTGACCCTCCCCCGTTCATGCTCCGTCTCTGTCTCTCTCTCAAAAAATAAATGAACATTAAAAAAATTTTAAAATACATAACCATTTAAAAACATTTTTAAAAAAACTATTTAAAAAATAAAATACGTGAAAAGAGAGGGAAATAGAAAACAAATACATGAGATGTCATTCACATTCTTTTAAAAAGGCAAATTTCCTTTTCATGCGAAATATGCAGGCGATTGCCGCACATGCACAAAATGTCACTGTAAATGACATCAACAAGACATTTTCTACACGACACGCACGCACGGCCCAGCAATTGGTGAATGTAGTATCCACCCAGGAAGACTGCCACAGACGGTTTGGTGAAGGTGAAGACTCTTTAGTGTTTTCTCCTGACTTGATCTCCACTGAAAAATTTCCACTGCTTTCTCGCTGCGAATTGCAATGTTTTAACGCCTCTTGACTTAGTAGCAAGAGTCAAAGTAGGTAACACAGAGAAAGAATAAAAGACACACTGACATCAGCCCCTTGGGGGAAAATCATAATATATATTACTCTCCACATTCCAAAGCTGAAAACTACTGCTTTCTAAAGAATATTTATGGGGCATCCAAGTCTTCTTGACAAGGATACGTTGATTTGATGGCAGAGACAGTGAGAAGATCTTATAGTCTGCAAAAGCAAAGCCAGTTTCATTTTTATTCTTTAATTTGACCACTCTGGTTGGGTAATTAAGTACTTCTAGATTGATAGTTGAAGGTAATTTGATCGAATGAAAAAGGTTTGGAAATGAAATCATAGACGGATGGCTGAATTTGTTGGGATTATTCTAAAACGTGAAACGCTGAGGTCTTTAAGAGGTGAGCTTTTCGAAAATACCTGCCTGCCAAAATAGTACAGGTGGCCTTAATAAGCACTTTAGGTAGTTAGAAGAGGTACAAAGTTATTTGTTGCACTGTTTTTTGTAGTTAATATTTGCTGATCGTTTTGTGGCAATAGCCAAGTCTATTTCAAAATGCTCTACTCAAAAAAAAAAAAGATGCTTTACTCAATTACACTTAGTAGAAGAACCTTTTGAAAGAGAAATTACAGATCTGTACATTTAAGTACAACCCATGAAATACTGAAAAAGTAATAAGGACATCACTATGAACCCTTTGGAAGCTAGATCTTTGTCTTACATGTAACCACAGCTTTCCCCTGGGGTGACAAGCTAATTGGGGAGATTAAAAAAAAATTCTGCATAAAGGTCTTGACTGTAGGGGCTCCTGGCTGGCTCAGTCAGTAGACTGTGTGACTCTTGATCTCAGGGTTGTGAGTTCAAGCCCCATGTTGGGTGTAGAGATTAGTTAAAAATAAAATCTTAAAAAAAAAAAAAAAAGATCTTGACTATACCTCCTCCCTGTCCCTTAACATAACGAAAATAAGATTGACTCCTTTTCTTCTTGCATCTATACTGACCTATATTAGTCCTAAAAAATGATAAGCACCCTATCATTTTAAAATTCTCTAAGTTTTGGGGTGCCTGGGTGGCTCAGTCTATTGAAGGTCCAGCTCCTGATCTCAGCTCAGGTCTTGATTTTAGGGTTGTGAGCTCAAGCCCCACGCTCAAGCCCCTTTCTTTATTTTCTTACTATATATTCTACTCAAAACCTGGATTCCTTCCCAAAGGAACCCCATTAATTGGGGGGACTCTTTCTAAGTTTTTTTCTCTCTCTCTTGAAATAAATATCACATAACACCCAAATGTGGTTAATGCAATTTCATAGCAGAATATTTATTTTCTCTATAAATCATTTATTTATATAAATATAAATTATTCTGAGCCACTATAGAAAGAAAGAAAGAAATAAAGAAGAAAGAAAGAAAGAAAGAAAGAAAGAAAGAAAGAAAGAAAGAAAAAGAAAAAGAGACCATCTAAAAACCAGGCACAATTTTTTAAGGTTATTCATCACAAGACAAAATTTAGCAAGGGTAGCAATCTCATGCTGACATTCCTCTAAAGTACAGAATGATAGAACAAGTCAATCATCAAGTGTGTACAGTGACATTTTCATTAGAATACAGGGTGACACGAGGATGAAAAGAATAGGGGAAAATATTTTTTTTAAGGGAAAGAATTAAAAAAAAAAAGGAATACTCCAAAACATTAATAGCAACTGCCTCTAAGGGGTAAGACTATGAGTCATTTTTTCTAGCTCTTTGAACTTTTTATACACTCTAAGTCTTATTAAATTTGAAGTGGATGCAGAAAGAACAATGACTCAAAATTTCAAAATCATAGGGAAGGAGCTTCAGATGTTATTGATCAGGAATCGTATCGCCAAGCTAGTAAGTCACCGTCATACATTCCATATTTGATCCTTGTGTTAGTGCAGGCAACTTTCATGGAGAATAAGACCTACAGTTTTTGCCAACATGATAAAATAATAATTGAATTAAAATACTTCCTGTGTTTAAACCCTAAGATTTCAAAGGAAATAAAAATAATATGTAAGAGCCTTTCAATACCCCTTCTGAATTTTGGTTTTTAAACCAAAGCAATTGATTCCTTCAGACCGAAGTGTTTTAGTTTCTCAGCGTTTACAAAAATCCCTGAAATGGGTACTATTGATCTAATCTGTAAAGTACATAGATTGAAGCTTTATACTTTTGCATAAATTAAATCTACCAGTCATTAATCCAGAGGTGACCTTTGTTACTTGGGGACTGTTTTCACAAAGGGAGTAGACAGTATATTTGAATGGCTCCCTTTGTCTGGCATTTTGTGATCCCCCCAGACTGGTCTTCAGCATACAATGAGTCAGCCTGGGGCTGTATTCTCCTTTCTGTGTGGACAGTGACCGAGTACTCTTGTGAGATTTAACCCTTACCTTCATCCGGAGGCTATGCAAATTAGATGCTTTCACAAAGTAAGAAAAATAACTTCCCAACTATATTACAATGTAAACATTTTCCCTTAAACTTAATGTAATTGAGTCATAAAGATGGTTTTTATCATGGGTGGTCAGAATATGAAAGCATAAATAAAGAAGACAGAATTTATTCTGGAAAATATAATTTCCCAGTCTGGTAAAGGACTTCAAATGTCATGTATTTTTTTACGAAATGTTAAATTACATTCTGTTTGTTCTTGGTCCTTCAACCTTTCTTTGCCTTATGATTACTAAAAATAAATCAGTTCCTTTGCATATAGTGCACATATAAAGTGCACACAGGGACACCTGGGTGGCTCAGTCAGTAAAGCGTTTGACTTCGGCTCAGGCTGTGATCTCACGGTCCGTGACTTCGAGTCCCACGTCGGGCTCTGTGCTGACAGCTCAGAGCCTGGAGCCTTCTTTGGATTCTGTCTCCCTCTCTCTCTCCCTGGCCCTCTAATGCTCACACTCTGCCTCTCTCTCTCTCATATAAATAAACATTAAAAAAATTTTTTTAAGTGCATACATAACTTTTTTATATTTTGCCACTTGGAGTTAGGTTTTTGGGACTTAAAAGGTTAGCATTTAGGAACACAGGTTAAGGTATTATCATGCAGCAATAGTTGAGGGTTTTCCTGCAGTGACAATAAAGTCTTCAAATCCCCCTTCTCCACAACAAAAAAGTGCTTTGGAGTTCTTGTGTAAAGCTTGGGTGTTCAAGTCTGACATGGTGAAACAGAAGAGCCCATGGCAGAGCTCACATAGAGAATGTCTTGGCGCTCATTATCCATCAAGTATGTATGAGGGCTTACTATGTTCGACGCATTCCTCTAGGCCCTATGGATAGAATGAGCACAGGAGACAAGGTCCCCACTTTCCAAGAGTTTATGTTCTAGAAGGGAGAGACCACTTAAATAAATAAATAAATAAATAAATTTAAGATCACATTAAATGTTCCAAAGATAAGAAACAGGACAATATGAGAGAATATAAGCAGAGGGAGTGGCTAAGAGCACCAAGAAAAGCTAGGAAGGAAAAAGTTTTCCTTGACCATCTCAGTGTCCCTGGCTGGGTCTGAAAATTAAACTGAGGGTAACAGGAGAAAGGCATACAAATTGATTTCATGTAAGTTTCACGTGACATGGGTGCCTTCTGAAGGAAATGAAGACCCAGGGTGCCCGGGTGGCCCAGTTGGTTAAGCATCTGATGGGCTCAGATCATGATCTCAAGGTTTGTGAGTTCGAGTTCTGAATCGTGTGAGTTCACGCTTCTCTCTCTCTGTCTTTCTGTCTCTCTCTCTCTCTCTCTCTCTCTCTCTCGGCTAATCCTGCGATTCCCTCCCTCTCTGCCCCTTGCTCACTTGCACCCTCTAAATACATACATACATACATACATATATAGATGTATGTTTGGAAATTAAGACCCAAAGAAACAGATAAACCTGAGTACTCTTAGGCAAGGTTTGATAAAGAGTGGATAGTCGTGTAGATATGTGATAAGTTGAAGTGTGAGCTAAGTGTAGTAAACTGGGGCAGATTTTAGGAACGGCTGTTTGTTCAGATCTTTCTTATGGTCCCTTTGACAGGAGATAAGGATGCTCCTTTCCTCCAGATATGGGAAGGGCGCCTCTCACATAAAGTTTTTATCACCTGTTTCATGGGATGTGGGAAGAAAGAAATGCAGAATGACCTTCCTGCTTCTACTATTTTCTCAACTTCTTCAGCTTAAAATATTTGATGTGCCATATGTTGGCATATAATGTACTAAACCCTATCACTATCCATGTGAAAATCTGAGGAAGAGAACTCCAAGAAGAGGGAAGAGCAGGTGCCAAGACTCTGTAGGAGGAAAATGTGTGGGTTTTTTAGGCAATGAAACATAGGGAGGGAACGGGAAGAGAAGAAGGTAAGGATAGATGGATAGGCCACACTACAAAAGCCTTGGAAGGAATTGGTGCCATATTTGGTTTTCTTCTGTGTTGGAAATCTATCCAAAATGCCTCTCACCATTTATGACTGCTAAAACTCAATGTAATCTTTGCTCAAGAAGAGCATCTTTTCTTTTTTAAATTTTTTTTTAAAGTAATCTCTACACCCCACATAGGGCTCAAATTCACAACTTCGAAATCAAGAGTTGCACACTCCACCGACCGAGCCAGCCAGGCACCCCGAGAAGAGCATCTTTTTTATAACCATATTCCAGGCCATTCCTTTGGTCACACTGATGCCTAACAAGCCCCATAAACCGGTTGTAGTTTTAGTCTTTGTTTCAAGTTGTTTTTATTATCTAAAATTATTTCTAAACTATCTATTATGGAAACTTCAGACATAAACAAAAGAAGAAAGAATAGATTAACAGACCTTAAGTTTCAACAATGATCAACAAATTATTTTAACTGCACAAGCAATACATGTTGTCTGTAAATAATACAAAACAACTCAAAGAAGGAAGAGCACTTACAATTCTACGATGTAGAAATAACCACTGATAACTACAGTACGTTACATCTCCTTCCAATTTTGTTTTCTTTTTTCTTTTTGGCATGTATCTATGTAGGATGGCGTTTTGTTTCTTTCTTGTTTTTGTTGTCAAGATGGGGTGGTGCTATGCATGCTATTTTGGAGGCTTAGGCAGCCTTTAAGCCATTTCTTCTACTCTCCCCTCACCCTTTCCATGGAATTCCACAATTTACCTGAGCTCATGATGCATTTATTTTATTTCCTATTTTTAAAGATTTTATTTTTTTAAATTGAGCTCCATACCCAACGTGGGGCTCAAACTTACAACCCTGAGATCAAGAGTCACACACTCAACCAACTGAGCCAGCCAGGTGTCCCCAGGTAGGCTTTCTTAGTTATATAGTTAGAAGACGGTGACTTACCACAGGTGTTGCATACAGCTTGAGGGGAAGTTAAGCCGACATCCTTGATATTTATCATTTGGCAGAAAATTTCAGTTCACTGATAACAAATGTTTTATTTATTTTTCCCAATTTTTTAATGTTTATTTATTTTTGAAAGAGAGAGAGAGCGTGAGCAGGGGGAGGGGCAGAGAGAGGGAGACACAGAATCCAAAGCAGGCTCCAGGCTCTGAGCTGTCAGCACAGAGCCCGATGAGGGGCGCGAACTCACTAAGTGCGAGATCATGACCTGAGCTGAAGTTGGAAGGTTAACCGACTGAGCTGCCCAGGCGCCCCTCTGTTTTTCGTTTTGTTTTGCTTTTTGTTTTTTGTTTTTTTTAAGTAAGCTCTACACCCAGCTTGGGGCTTGAACTTACCACCTGAAGATGAAGAGTCGTGTGCTCTACTGATGTACTGAGTCAGCCAGCCACCTCTCTTTCTCCATTTTACTAGCAGTGAAATTGAGCCACAGAATGGTTAATGACTTAACTGTCTCCTGAGAGCTAAGAGGCAGAGGCCGACTTAGAATTCAGACCTCACACTCTTAACCACTATCTTTTTTTTTTTTTTTTTAATTTTTTTTTTTTTTCAACGTTTATTTATTTTTGGGACAGAGAGAGACAGAGCATGAACGGGGGAGGGACAGAGAGAGAGGGAGACACAGAATCGGAAACAGGCTCCAGGCTCTGAGCCATCAGCCCAGAGCCTGACGCGGGGCTCGAACTCACGGACCGTGAGATCGTGACCTGGCTGAAGTCGGACGCTTAACCGACTGCGCCACCCAGGCGCCCCTTAACCACTATCTTAATGCAGTTTCCAACAATGTAGACTGGTTCACCAATACGAAAATTACTCTCAGCATAACACAGTTCAGCTATGCTGGACATGTGCAAAGACTGTATAAACATTAGACATGTTAACATAAATGCAACATGGGGTGCCTGGCTGGCTCAGACTGTAGAGTGCGACTCTTGATCTCAGGATTGTAAATCTGAGCCCCATGTTGAGTATAGAGATTACTTAAAAATAAAAATCTTTAGAAAGCATATTTGCTGTTAAGTCATTAGCTGAAGTTAGACCATAAAGTCATGTTGGCGCTCTTATTTATGAATTAATGTATCCTATCTCATATGCTATTTGAATAACACTATTTAGTAATGCTGTATTTATATTGAAAACATTAGGCTTCTGTCTGTGTTTTAAAGAGGCTGACTAGCATCTGATCAACTCTCAGTGTGAGAGGAAGGAAAAACCATTGGTGTGGGAATAAAAAAAACGTATTACCTTTCACTGATCAACCATAATGGGACTATGAGAGCAGGGCGAATTTTGCTAACACAGATCTTCATGACAATTTGAGGGATAGTTTATACAACTACACCTAGCAATTATCTGTGCTTCCTTTGTTTTTTCTTTTAAGTTTTTATTTATTTTGAGAGAGAGAGAGAGTGCATGCACAGGAGAGGGCAGAGAGAAGGAGAGAGAGAGAGAGAGAGAGAGAGAGAGAGAGAGAGAATCCCAAGAGGGCACTACAATGTCAGCACAGAGCCTGATGCAAGGCTTAAATTCACGAACCATGAGATCATGACCTGAGATGAAACCAAGAGTTGCTCAACTGACTGAGCCAACCAGGTGCCCCTCTGTGCTTCATCTTTAATGTGTAGGTAGCATTGGGGGCACCCAGGTGGCTCAGTCAGTTGAGCATCCGACTTTGTCTCAGGTCTCATCTCACCGTTCATGGGTTTGAGCCCTGCATCGGGCTCTGTACATACAGCTCAGAGCCTGGAGCCTGCTTCAGATTCTGTGTCTCCTTCTCTCTCTGTCCCTCCCCCATGTGCTCTCTCTCTCTCTCAAAAATAAATAAACATTAAAAGAAAAATTATTAAAAGTTAATGGTCTCCAAAAGGGTAGAGGAGAAAGCCACCTCTTTAGTAATTCCGCCTTGAGATTTTCCTTCCCCCTTATTTTGTCAAAATGAAATGAAATGAAAAAAAAAAGAGAGAGAGAGAGACTAAAAAAGAATCAGAGAAACAGAGCATGGACTCAGCAGAAAACAAAGAGAAGAGGTTGATCACCTTTGTCGATTTTATTTTTAAGGTGACATTTTAAAGAAAATAACACCCCATTGTCCTCTGCTGCAATTGGGAGGAAACATTGATATGTTAACTATCCTCTTGGCCTTTTTTGTTGAGGTGTGATCGGATGATGAGCAAAGTATTTTCAAACATGAGATTGTAATTTCAGCCCTACGGCTTCCTTAAATCCATTTAACTTGCTATATGGCTTCTGTGTTACATTTTACCAAGAGCAATCATGTTATATGATAAATGTGCAAAACAGATTTTTCGAGAAGTAAACAAATACAGACTCCCTCGAAGTTCCTTCAAACTCTCTTTTCAGCTCTTTGTCCTGCTGCCTGCACTCTTTCTCTCTTTACATCTTCCATTTTCCTTTTTACTTTGCACTTTATTCTTTTCCTTTTCAAATTACTAGATTGCAATAAACATTTTTCCTTCACACACACACACACACACACACACACACACACACACAAACACACGTGCACCTCTCTCCCAACTGCATCTGCTACTGATTGCCTTCTTCCAAAAAGGACAAAGGGTCAGTTAGAGGAGCCATTCCTCAGTTTGCTTGTAGAGATTTGGCAGACCGGCTGAAATCAGCAGAAGTGACTGTCATTACAATGTTGCAGACAATTAAGTGATTGGATCCTTCTGTGCTGGCTTACAAGTTTTGAAAAAGAAATTAACCTCACAGTGGAATTCTGATTTCAGTAAGAAAGGGTGCCGAAGTAAAAGGACACACCTATAATTATTCATCTAGTTTACCTCTTGCCAAGTTAGTATACCAGTCTTTTATAGAGAATTTGTACTCATGCTATAACCGATTTTTGTGCTTGTATTATAAGGAAACTGGATCTTTTCAAGTATTCACAAGAAAGTAGTAGCCTAACCTAAATAATTAGATTTCTTTATCATTATTTTTTAATGTTTATTTTTGAGAGAGAGAGAGAGTGCGTGAGCGGGAGGTAGGCAGATAGAGAGGGAGACAGAGGATCCAAAGCAGGCTCCATGCTGAGAGTGGAGAGCCTGATGCAGGACTTGAACTCATGAGCCATGAGATCATGACCTGAGCCAAAATCAGATGCTTAACCCACTGAGTCACCCAGGCACCCCTAAATTTCTTTAAGTACATGCATGCATACCTACATAGTCCATAACTCTGTAACTGTTATATTTCTGAAAAATAACATTTGACCAGAAGTTCAGCAGAGTCAGAAATCCGATATGATTCCTTCATTTGAAGACCAGAACATGAATGAAACTTAGAATTCAAATAAAGCTTTATTAAAAACACAAAATTGTTTTTGCTTAAATACTAAGGGAAACGGGGCGCTGGGTGGTTCAGTCAGTTAAGTGTCCAACTTCAGCTCGGGTCATGATCTCGCGGTTCATGAGTTTGAGTCTCGGGTCGGCTCTGTGTTGACAGCTCAGAGCCTGGAGCCTGCTTTGGATTCTGTGTCTCCCCCTCACTCTCTGCTCCTCCTGGGCTTGTGCTCTGTCTCTCTCTGTGTCTCAAGAAAATAAATAAATGTTAAAACAATTTTTTTAAATACTAAGGGAAACTTCACAAAGGTTAACGTATGATCAGGATTGTTTTACTCCTGCATCTGTGGAGAGGTAGCTAGCAACTCAGAACAGAAACTCTGGGGTCACTGAATGTTTTCAAGCCATAGGTGTGTTTACCAGCTTGTAACCTTGAAAAACCGTCTCATTTCTCTCTACCTAAGTTGCTCAATTTATAAAACAAGCAGAAGACGGTTGTTGTGAAGATTGAATTAGTTAATTCAAGTGAAGAGACTACAATGCTTGGCATATAGCAGGTGATACAGAAAGGATCTTTCACATTAAATTTGCTTCTAGAGGCACCTGGGTGGCTTAGGCAGTTGAGTGTCTGACTTTGGCTCAAGTCGTGATCTCACAGTTTGTGAGTTCAAGTCCTGGATGGGGTTCACTGCTGTCAGCACGGAGCCCTCTTCAGATCCTCTGTCCCTCCTTTCTCTCTGTCCCTCCCCATCTCGTGCTTTCTCTCTCTCAAACAAACAAACAAACAAACAAACAAACTTGCTTCTAACAAGAACCATAACTGGTGCATATTTGTTCTACCATTAACTTGCTTTGGCTTTCAGCAAGCCATTGAATGCCAGTTTTCTCGTTTATATAAAGAAAGCAGATTGGACTTCATTTCTTTCTTTTCTTCTTCTTCTTCTTCTTCTTCTTCTTCTTCTTCTTCTTTTTGGACTTCATCTCCAACATTCCTCCTAGATACAGTTCTAGGACCTTTGTCAGACTTCAAAAGCACATAAACTGGTTTAAATATTGTTGTGTGTGATATTGACTCAACAAATCTAGAAAAGTCGCAGTAATTGAGTAATTGATTACAAACATTTCTAGTTCAGGGGAACTACTTTAGGGAATGCAGAAGTAACAACATAATAATACATAATAAAATGCCCGTACCATTCCTGCCGGGTCGAGAGGCATAACAGAGAACTGTACCCCACATCGTTATCAAAGAACCCCTGTGGGCACTCACTGTAGAAAGAAGAGAGTTGGAAACTATTCTTGACTAGTTATCAGGAAGACAGCCACGCAAAGAAAGTGTGGCAGTGTTAGACAACTGGGCTGAGCATCCTGGGATGACATTCATTAGACTGGATTCTCTGCGAAGGAGAAATGATGTTTTAACAGAATGCTACTAGGGAGTGAAATAAGAGTCAGGGTTGAAAGGACAAAATACTTGGAAATTGATCAACATTTTCTGCACTTTGTCAACCACACATCAGTTAGTATGATACCACCCTACTGTTCTATCTGAGTCATGGATGCTTTGGGCTGACATTTTTATTTCTCACAAATTGGAACAAAATCTCTACATATATTAAGTGTTCATTTCATATTTATTAATAAATTAATGAGCCCTCTTAAATTTTCAGCCAAAGGGAATTAAAATAGAGCCAAAAGCTGGGATTTCAGAGAACTTAAGATTCTATAAATTTAAAGTTAAAATACCTCACATTTTATTTTTAAAAAATTTTTTAATGTTTTTATTTATTTTTGAGCACAGAGAGAGAAAGGGAGAGAGAGAGCATGAGCTGGGGAGGGGCAGAGGAAGAGGGAGACACAGAATCAGAAGCAGGCCTCAGGCTACGAGCTGTCAGCACAGCAGTGCTCAAACACACGAACTTGGAAATCATGACCTGAGCTGAAGTTGGCTCAACCAACTGAGCCACCCAGGCGCCCCACCCCATGTTTTAAATGAAGACTCTGACAAAATAATGTGGCCCGAACCATATGACTTACTGATAGGAACTGGGACTAAAGCTTCAAGTTGCCTGACTCCCACGGTCATGCTATTTCCATTACACCAAACTACCTTCACTCGTGGTGATGAACAAAATGATCACAAACCAAGTTTCTAATCTGTCAGCTTAATGTTGAACTCTAGACTGTTCAAGCTTTATGGTTCAAAAAAAATTTCAAAGTTCCATAATCTCCAAGTCTTAAATACACCTTAAAGAACTCCAGCACAAGGTTTACTAGGTTTTACCTCATATATAATACATCCAATAAACAGTAATTGTTGCTTACGAGTCACCTGGATTTATTATGAAAATTCCTGAGACATTTCTGATAAAAATAATCATGTAAGTAAGGTTAAAAGTAGGAGTAGAGAATATATAAACCGAAAATGTCTCACTTCTTATTATTTAAAAAATTTTTTTTCAATGTTTATTTTTGAGAGACAGAGAGTGAGCGGTGGAGGGGCAGAGAGAGGGGGAGACACAGAATCCGAAGCAGGCTCCAGGCTCCGAGCTGTGAGCACAGAGCCCGCGGGGCTCAGATCCACGAACTGTGAGATCATGCCCTGAACCGAAGTCAGATGCTTAACCTACTGAGCCACCCAAGCGTCCCATTATTTATCTTTTTTTTAAAGAGAGAAATATTACTAAGTGGAATCTCTTCTATGTCAATTAAACAATTTTTACCTGATTTAGTTTTTGTTAGAAAAATATGTAAAGATCACCAATATCCCTTTTAATGGTACCACAGTAACAAACGTCATCTTGATGTTATTTGGTCAATCACTTTAACCCAGTAAATAAGAATCACCATAATGTAGGGGGGCCATCTGGATATTCCAGATATGTCGCCACCTTTATTACTTTTGTACATGATATAATTAAGAGCCTACTCCATCTGCGACCATGTTATTTTTTCTTCAGGTTTGCCAGGCTCATGAGGGTTAGGAAGATATCTGCACTCTCAAAAGTGTGTGTGGTTTTTTGGCCTTTTTTTTTTTTTTTTTTTTGGACTTATGGTTTCTTGTGAAAATATATATTTTGGCTCAGATATTAGCTCGATGCAGCATTTATGATCAGTAATGTTTTTTCAACCAGCACATATGCCCAAGAAGACCCTGGGAAAATGTTTGAGGGAGCATTGTACTGAATACATGTTTTACCACACTCAATATTCTAATTTTATACATTTGATATTTTCAACATATCTAATTCACCATTTCCTCTAAACAGGGAGAATGCTTGGGGCGCCTGGGTGGCTTGGTCGGTTAAGCGTCTGACTTCGGCTCAGGTCATGATCTCACGGTCCGTGAGTCTGAGCCCCATGTCGGGCTCTGTGCTGACAGCTCAGAGCCTGGAGCCTGTTTCAGATTCTGTGTCTCCCTCTCTGTCTGCTCCTACCCTGTTCATGCTCTGTCTCTCTCTGTCTCAAAAATAAATAAATGTTAAAAAAAAAAATTTTTTTTAAATAAACAGGGAGAATGCCAATTTTGGTCACTCAACTTTTCAAAATGAATAATTTTTTATTTATTATGATTTTGTTTTTCTATAATTTTGGTTGTTAACTCCTCTTCGGTGTTAATTTGGGGCCCAACAATGACAGTAAATAATTAAGAGATGCCCAGGAGAGCTTGTGTAGGAAATGAAAACAAAAAGCCTGGGATTGGGGGGCCTGGGTGGCTCAGTTGGTTGAGCATCTAACTCTTGTTCGGCTCAGGTTGTGATTTTGTATTTGGTGAGACTGAGCCCCGAGTTGGGCTCTAGGCTGTGTGGAGCCTGCTTAGGATTCTCTCTTTCCATCTCTCTCTCTCTCTCTCTCTCTCTGCTCCTCCCCCACTCATGCTCATGTTTGCGCCACTCTCTCTCAAAATAAGTAAATAAACTTAAAAAAAAAAGGGTGAAAGAACAAGTCTCTCCATTCAAGGAGTTTTTATTTCTACAGAAGTTCATATGTCCTCAAGAAACTGTCAGATCAGGATGAATGTACTATGGCCCACAAGGGAGACATTAACTGCTACAGTGGTGAAAAGGCTATGATAACAAAGGAAACTTTCCATATCCCCAGAAGAGAACTGAAATCACTTTCAGTTGGCAAGAATCAGAAAATGCTTATAGAGGAGACCTAATGTATTTATTTTTAAAATTAAATTAAATTAGATAAAATTTAATAAACATTAAATTCCAGAGTGGGAACTATGTCTAAGTCCTCATTTTACCCCCAATATCTAGAACCAGAGCCCAGAACATGGTAGTCATTTAATTACTCAACACATATTCGTTGAGCTGACCCTGAATAATTGAATTAAACCCGAAACAACTAGTAGGACTTCAATTAAATAAAATTGGGACACAGAGCAGTTCTTTCCAAAGAAAAGAAACATACAGCATGAGCAAAATAAGAAAAGAGGAAAATGGTAGCAGGGAGTAATCCATCCTAATTTGGATGAATTGAAGTTTTCACAGAAGAGGTTATTTGAAAGTTTAATGATTTTATGTGAGACACATAAGTTTTAGTATCACGGTTAAAGTTGGAGTCCAAAATCAGGGAGGTGTACCCAAGAAGGTGGTGAGGGAGTGCAGCAATCAGGGTGGACTCTTTGTTTCAGACTTCTGGCTTAATGGAGGCTGAATGAAACTGGGCAAAGACAGAATTTTTAGATTAGAGAGAGCACATTTGTAGGGAGAGAGAAGGAAAGATTCAGATACAAGTGGGAAAGAAGAAAAGTTAGATGGGGCGGGAACTCCTAGGACAAATGAGGGCACAGGATCAAAACTGAAGAAGAGGTCCAGGGCTGGATAGACATAAGCCTCATCTTGGCTTTGCTATTAGCCATTTAATTTAACTTGAGGCAAGTCACTTAATCCTCTGAGTTTGTTCTCTCACCTGTAAAATAGAGATGAACCTTAAATCATCAGCATATGGTATGTAAATAAAACAACTTTTGTTAAATACCTGACATACATAGTATGCCATTATAAGAATAAGTGTTCTTTGTGGAATCATAGACGACGTATCTACTCATAGAGTATATGAACATATATAAGTGTTTTGGTTTCCTGGGACTTCTATAACAAAGTACCACAAACTGGATGGCTTAAAACAACAGAAATTTATTATCTCAACATTCAGGAGGCCTTGGCATTCCTTGGCTTAGAGCAGCATAAATCCCATCTCTGCCTCTGTTGCAACATGGCCTTCTCCCTGTATGTCCTTGTGTGTTCTTGTGTCTCTTCTCCTTTTTCTTATAAGAACACCAGTCATATTGGATTTCGAGCCCACCCTATTCCAGTATGATCTCAGCCTTAACTAATTACATGTGCAAAGACCCTATTTTCAAACAAGGTCACGTTCTGAGGTTCCAGGTTGACATGAATTTTGAGGTGACGCTATTCAATCCAGTACAAGAAGTATATTCCTAACTTACCCTTACTTTCATAATGGTTTCAACAGACTATTATTATAAGTAGGATCTGGGCCTTAGAGGGGAGGAAAGCAAAATGGCTGAAGGCTCAGTTCATGAAATTTGAATTCCATCCCTTCCTCTTCCAGGTTATACAGCTTTGGAAGCCACACCCTCTTTAGTTGCTAGTTTTCTCATCTGGTAAACCTGAACTAATACTTCTGAGTGTTTGGGGAGGATTATGTGAAGTAAAATAGGCAATGCCTTTAGCCTGGTACCTGGCCCAGAGGGACAGTGCTTGGCTCACTCAAAAGAGCCCGACTTGTGCTCTAGGGTGAAGTGGAGGTTTTTGTTCACATAAACAAAGAGGATCCATCTTTTTTCATCTAGTTGCCGACTAAAAGCACTGCTTGCAGAGCCACTTGCATTGTTGTGATTAATCATTTTGCTACTGAGATTTCCCCATGTCTTGTTGTTCAAGACCAACGTGAATGATTTACCACCATTGGTCACTTGCATTCCATAGAAATGCTGGACCATATGTCATCGTCCTTCAGTGTCTAGTATTTCAGTTTGCCTATCAACCTTTTTAAAATTTTTTAAAAAAATGTTTATTTATTATGTTTGGGAGAGAGAGACAGACAGAGCATGAGTGGAGGAGGGGCAGAGAGAGAGGGAGACATAGAATCCAAAGCAGGCTCCAGACTCTGAGCTGTCAGTACAGAGTCTGATGTGGGGCTCAAACTCACGAACCAGGAGATCATGACCTGAGCCAAAGTCAGACGCTTAACCGGCTGAGCCACCCAGGCGTCCCTGCCCATTGGCTTTATAATATTTTATTGCTGTCCTCCAAATAACAGCTGCTTAATATAACCACCACCATCATCTTCTACTTCCTTAAGTTGTTTTGGAAAGAATACTATTTAAGTATATAAACAAATAGCGTCTTAAGTTTTGTAAATGTAATATATTCTCTTGTTAAACTTTTATAACTCTTACAGGTAGAAAAGCTGATCTTTTATATCATTTTTTTTTAAATGAGAAAATTGAGGGCCCCTGGGTAGCTCAGTAGGTTAGACAGCTGACTCTTGATTTTGGCTCAGGTCATGATCTCGTGGTTTGTGGGATCAGCCCTGCTTGGGGTTCTTTCTCTCTCCCCCTCTCTCTACCCCAGCTCTCTCTCAAAATAAAGAAACTTTAAAACAATTTAAAAAATAAATGAAATGAGAAAATTGATGTTGAAAGTAGTTACATGATAAATACAACACTTTGTTGTATCCTGATTGATGAAGATGTCACATAACTATATCCTCCACAGGTATATATCTTGGCTTATATTGGCCATATTCTAGGAGTTGGTTGTTTATCATCTGATAATGACATACAAAAAATTTTAGTCAATATATTCAGTCTGTGGTAGTCACTATTTTATCCTAAAGAAAAGTCACTATTATACCTTTGAATATACTTAAAACATGGCATGAAGTTATATTGTCAAAATCTATATTGGTTTCCTGTTGGTTTGCTTGATTTAACACTCAATTTTGTTAGTTTGCTGTCTTCCAATATACTATACTGAGAAGCTTGAAGAACTAACGATTTGAACAAGCCCTTTGCTACTCATGACGCACTTTTATTTTTTACTTTTTTAAACATTTATTTTTTTTAATTTTTAAAAATATTTATTTTGGGGGGGGGGGGGGAGAACAAGTGGGGGAGGGGCAGAGAGAGAGGGAAACAGAATCCCAAGCAGGCTCTGCACTGCAAAGTTAGACAACATGGGTCTCGAATTCACAAACTGTGAATGATCTGAGCTGAAGTCAGACACTCAACCCACTGAACCACCTAGGCACCCTTGAGTTTATTTATTTTCAGGTAATCTCTACACCCAGCAAGGGGCTTGAACTTACAACCCTAAGATCAAGAATCACATACTCTTCTGATTGAGCCAGTTAGGGACCCCGATGCACTTTTTTTCTTTTAAGTTTATTTATTTTGAGAAAGAGAGAGTGCAAGCAAGGAAGGGGCAGAGAGAGGCAGAGACAGAATCCCAAGCAGGCACCTCATTGTCAGCGCAGAGCCTGATGTAGGGCTGGAACTCATGAACTGTAAGATCATGACCTGAGCCGAGATCAAGAGTCAGACGCTTAACTGACTGAGCCACCCAGGCACCCCTAAAGATTTATTTTTCTTTCTTTAATGTTTATTTATTTTTGAGAGAGAGAGAGAGAGCATGCAAGTGTGGGAGGGGCAGAGAGAGAGAGACAGAGGATCCAAGTGGCCCAATGTGGGGCTCCAATCAGGAACTCTGAGATCATGACCTGAGGACGAAGTCAGGCTCAACTAACTGAGCCACCCAGGCATCACTTGATACATTTTTATATCATGAATCCAAACTCCTTAATTTCACTGATTTTGTGGAGCAACGTACAAATACAGCCCAGTAATGTAGTACTATGTTTCCAATCACCAAATGGGCAAATAATCTTTGGTCTGAAGAACTACTGTATACTATTGCCTGTTATAAAGTGCATGCATAATTAGGCAGGCAGGGAATTTTCCAGACTGACTTGTAAAACTAAGACAAATTATGCATTAATATCAAATCTCGGAGAGCCCAAGGTTGTGTACCAACTGCCTAAACCCAGAGAAGTAAAATGCAGCAGAATGCCCCGTAGTTCGTTTGTAACAAGTTGTATATGCTCTAGATTTGGTATTTTGGCTCTACTTGTATTCCAGAGTGTATCTATACTTTCCTTTTGGTTCACTTCACAGACAGTACAGTGATTTCCATTTATAAGAGCTACATATGACAAGGAAGTGCTTAACAAGGTCTCAGTGCACATGTGCAAGAGACAACACTAAACTGTTTCTGTCTTCTGAATTCAGTGGGAGATTTAGTGAGAACTTTTTTCTCCGTGTTTCATTTCTGTGTCTGTGCTATGTTAGCCTGGTATTCCACCACATATAATTTTTTTTTTTTTTTTTAACAGAGCACAGATTTCATGAGTTTGTGGCTTTTAAAAAAAAAATCCTGGATGGTATCGCAGATGAAAGTGATCCCCATTTCTTTTTAAATATCACTTTGCAAAATAAAAATGCAAACATTTTTATTTTGAAACATTCTAAAACCCCAGGAATGTTTGGTGATAGAAACCTATATGGATTAAGCAATTTAGAGATTTGGAGTAAATAGGCACCACTCGGCGGTGGGTTTGGTAAAGAGAAGGCATTTCAGCACATGTTCTGCCACAAAGTATTTGGGAGTCTTAAGTCCGAGCTTCAGAATTCCTTCTGAAAAGGACAAAAGAGAGACTTCCTGTCATTTTGATTGGTTTCTGCATGTGGGACCAATATGGGCAATGCAAAGTTTAAACAGATGCAAATGGTGAGGGGTGGCGGCAAAGCCTTGCCTTGTTTTACATATTTCTCCACATCCAGATCCAAGTCAGTCTCTCCTAGGAACTTCCACGGCAGACTTCCACTAAATTACAGCACGCTTGAATGGTTTATTTCACCAATATTTGCTTATGGAAATAAAGGGGAGTGACGGGGGAGGGGGAAGGAGAGGAGTGGAGGAGGGGTTTGAGACCGAGGGAGGCTCGACCACAGCACCAGTAACCTTGTCTGATGTGATCATTAACCTTTCTGGAAAATGCAGCTGGCAGTTCTCTGAGGCTCGTCATTAGAATGTGAGGAAAGCCACACAGATATTGCCCAGACTATTCAAAGATTGTTTGGTTTACACTGAGAGCTATTGCTCCGCTTCCGTGCGGCAGAAAAATGAGGTTGCAACAATTCTTTTGTGTATTTTTTATTTTTGTGATGAGTCTTCTTCTTATCAACGGGCAGAGACCAGGTAGGACTTTGGTACATTTGTACCGAGTAACTTGTTTATGCTTCTTTGGGTTCGTGGGTCTGAGCATGATTACGTCCCGTTGAAAATCACTTAGGTGTGCTTAGAGGTATTGGGGGTAAATGGGTTGGTTGGCTTTCGGAAGTATGTCATCTATCCTTTTAGATCTATTATTTGTATATTTTTAAAAGTTGATGGATTTTAAAATGATGATAAATATTTTGCCACTGTTTTTCTAAATTCAGGGAAAATTGATTCCTAAGTTATTTTAGATATGTTGTCCTTACAAGTAAAAAGAAATAGAACCGTTTGTTCTATTGATGACAGAGGTTAACAAACTTACAGATTTTTGGGTAAAATACAAACTCCAAAGCAGTTTATTGGAAGAACATATTGCTGACTAGAGTGGGGCATTGTTAACAACTTGATTTAACAACATGAACACCATGTGACAAAATACAGATAAAATCTTATAACAGGTTATTATAGCTTTTATTTTTGGTTATATAATTCGTTGTCTCGCTTAAAAAATAAAAGTTTTAGTATTGTGCTTATAAAGCCAAAAAAGTGAAAAATATTTATGGTCAAGGTAATATTAATTTACTTGACACATTTTTCAAAGATAGTATCTGTTGTGGTTTTAACCAACAGGAATTTAGTAAGTAGAGTTATTCTAATGTGCTTTTACTTCAAAACCAAATATCTAAGATTTCAAAGCACTGACATGTGTAAAAAAAAAAAAAAGTTTTCTTATTCAGGAAAGAGCAAACCCAAATTTAAATAGAAAGGTGGTAATATCCATTCCAAATATGTTAGATTGTTTGGGTGGCAATGTACTTCTCCATTTAGAGCAGACAATGGTGCATAACTGGTTAAAAATTCAGTCTCTGCCTTTTAGTTAAACAGAAGTTTGATCACTGAGGTTATTTCGGATGACGTCCCCTGGTTTGCCCTTTTACATAAATAAGAGAAAATTTCCAAATCAGCAATTCAGAAAGCAGTTGACCCATTCTTCCAATTTATAGCAATTGCTAATCAAACTGTTCTGAACCACAGAATACCTTGGACAATGTTCTTGTAAAATACCTGTGATTAACTCACTACATAAGATGAAAGATCCAAAAGCATTTAGGAAGAAGTCCTGTAGAAGGAGGAGGTTATGACTGCTACATCCTGCTATTAACATGAACTGTTAGGAAAATGCTTTTGGTTTTTGCATCACGTTAATTTGTACGTCACAATCACATCGGAACAAGTAGCAAATACTCACAATTTAGTTTGGATCCAAAATATTCCCTTACATTCTCCAGATTAAATAACAGTTCATTTTCTGAAAAATGCTCCTATTTCCTTTTTTTTTTTTCCCCCTCAGCTAATTTGGCGTTGAGAAGAAAATTGCACAGACACAACTGCCTTCAGAGGAGATGTATGCCACTCCATTCACGGGTGCCCTTCCCCTGAGGTATTTCTGATAGGAAAGTGTTTTACTGAATTTAGGCAATGTTCCAGATGAGATATATCAAAGAAAGTTTATTTATATTTTGTAATATGTGATAATACTTTTAAGGTGATATCAGTTCGAGGGATGCATACTAACAAATGAAACAGTGAATAATATTGTAGGAAAATCTTGATAATTTTTGATTCTGAGAGATAGTTGTATGGGTATTAATACTACTGTTTGTGTTTAACACTTTCATAATTAAAAAATCACATACCAGGAGAACATAATTTTGAGAGTATCTTTAAACATGTGTTTTGAAAAACACTGAATAGCTCTGTATGTTCTCCAGAACAAGCACATTTCCCACCAAGACCACTGAATCCTTGAAAGCATTTGGACATATTTGTCCAACGACACCATGCAAATGACATCCTATCCTTGATACTCTAATAATGTATTAAAATAGTTTATTTTTCTTGACAATATATCTTTTAATGCATAAAATCAATTTAATATTAATAGCATGGCAGTTTTCCAGCCTTACTCATAGAATTGGTCTTGATAGTTGTTGCATCTTTAAGGATAAATTTTGAATAGAATTTTGCTCCTCTCCCCTCTTTTTTTTTTCCACATTCACTGAAAGGCCAGTGATATTCTACCACCACCACCATTAACACTGCTTGAATCAATTAACTTCAAACACTGCCCAAGTTTGTATTTCTTCATACTAGAAAATAAATGACTTGGCGTTGTAATTATTTTAAGCTCTTTAATTCTTGTAAAACATCTCATCCTTGAAAAAAATGCCGTAGAAATATCCCTCAGCTGGTTAACATACACAGGCAATTGTTAAATTAGCTTATTCAGTTGGTCTGTAGACTGTAGTGTTTATGGCACTATTCATTCATTCAGAGGAAAGAATGGTTGCCATGCCTATTGTTTAATACATGCTTTTCAGACCTGGTGAACGTCCTGTAGTAACACAGTAAATGAAGGAAGAGCAATTCAGTAATCACTTGTCAAGCAGACTAAGACAAAAAGCCAAATTCTCTACACCTGTATCTGTAACAAATGAACCTTTGCTATCAAAATATGAAAAATAGCTTTGGTGGAGAAATCCAGAAAGATACAGTAAGAAATTCCCGAGAAGCCAATTAATAGGGACTAAAACATGCTTTAAAAGGATTTTCTATGCTAACAATCCTTTGGCGTGTGTCACTAATGCATTTCAGTCTCATATACAAATAGTGGTAAAATCTGTGCTTAGGAGTGGAGAAGTTCAAGACTTTCCCAGCACTCCCCCACAAATAACAAAGAGGAGAGGAGGAGGTTCACAGTAGCAAGAGAATTCCTGCATATATAGGGAAAGATACCTTGCATAACGCAAATAAAAGCCCTCAGTTAGCCACAGGTTGTATCAGCTTTCTCCACAAACCACCTGCCATAAAAGCTAGGGTTGCAAGTAAACAAGATAGAGTAATGAAATTTGAATTCTCAAAGTTAAGGAAAATTTTGATCTATAAACCAAATTTATAAACCAAAGGGAAATTTAAATACAAGCCACGTAAACCATTTACTAACAGCAATCCTTTACAAAATTTGGCTGATAGCTGTAAAGAACTGCTTAGGTTACGGCATCCATTTTGTCCGTGTTTAGACTAGTCCTACATTCCAGTTACATGTTCTTTGAAGAATGTATAAAACTCCCATTTTTTAATCCAGAGATAGCGTAAAAGCCAATGCAGGATAAATATTAAGATAATTTTTCAAGATCTTGCTTAATGAGTACTATAATAATGGGGTGCCTGGGCGGCTCAGTCGGTTGAGCGTCCGAATTCGGCTCAGGTCATGATCTCACGGTTTGTGGGTTCGAGCCCTGCGTTGGGCTCTGTGCTGACAGATCGGAGCATGGAGCCTGCTTCGGATTCTGTGTCTCATTCTCTCTCTGCCCCTCCCCAACTTGTGCCCTGTCTCTCTGTCTCTTAAAAATAAACAAAAATGTAAAAAAAAACAAAACAAACAAAAAAAGCAAAACTTTAAAAAATGAGTGCTATTATAACAAAGGCTACCTTCAAATATGAAAGCATTGTTCTCATTGTCCTAAAGTTTGCATATTTTTTAGTATGTCCTGCAACACAACTTGAGAACCAAGTAAATCACTGTAGACTTAAGTAGCAGAACTTTAAGGCAGAACCTCCCTTTTATTTATCCCCCTCTGTTTTCTGCATGTGTTGTTTGTTTATTATTTCTTTATTTACTTACTATTTTTTATATTTTGTGTAAGCTCTATGCCCAACGTGGGGCTTGAATTCACGACCCCGAGATCAAGAGTTGCCTGCTCTACTGACTGAGCCAGCCAGGCGTCCCTGTTTTCTGTATGTTTTAGATAAAAATCACACATTTGATTTGATTCAGTTAGGGACATATAAGACTGTAAAAGGATAGGTAAAGTAAGCAGTTAACTTTGGAAATTTTCCAGATTAACCTTTTAAAGTAGTTTAGACTTTTAGCTCCTATAATCGGAATGCACTATTATTATCTTTACTTTGTCAATTTCACCAGCTCCTGGAGTCCTCTCAGTGATCCTCAGTGACATTTCATAACTTGCACAATTGAGTAATTAAATTTTTTTAATGTTTTATTATTTAATTTTTTTTTTAAGTTTATTTATTTTTGGGACAGAGAGAGACAGAGCATGAATGGGGGAGGGTCAGAGAGAGAAGGAGATACAGAATCTGAAACAGGCTCCAGGCTCCGAGCTGTCAGCACAGAGCCCGACACGGGGTTTGAACTCACGGACCGCAAGATCATGACCTGAGCCGAAGTCGGCTGCTCAACCCACTGAGCCACCCAGGCGCCCCTATTATTTAATTTTTGAGAGAGAGAGACAAACAGACCATGAGCAGGGGAGGGACAGAGAGAGACACACACACACAGAATCCGAAGCAGGTTCCAGGCTCTGAGCTGTCAGCACAGGGCCCGATGCGGGGGTCGAACCCACAAACTGAGATCATGACCTGAGCCAAAGTCAGATGCTTAACCGACTGAGCCACCTAGGCACCCCCAATTGAGTTAATTAAATAGAAAAATCTGTGCTGGGGGCGCCTGGGTGGCGCAGTCGGTTAAGCGTCCGACTTCAGCCAGGTCACGATCTCGTGGTCTGTGAGTTCGAGCCCCGCGTCAGGCTCAGAGCCTGGAGCCTGTTTCCGATTCTGTGTCTCCCTCTCTCTGCCCCTCCCCCGTTCATGCTCTGTCTCTCTCTGTCCCAAAAATAAATAAAAAACGTTGGAAAAAAAAAATTAAAAAAAAAAAAAAAAGAAAAATCTGTGCTGTGTAAAATTCATTCTCTTGAGAATTATTTTTTCTTGCTGAAGTATGTTGGCATCACATTCAGTCCTAAGTGAATCAGAGTTGAGGAAAACAAGAGAAAGGGTGTCAGGAAATCAGCTTTGCAGGTTAATGTGAGAGCTTTAGAGTGGAAAATGAGGTAGGTAAGACCTTTAGATTCTAATGATTTTCCTCTTCCAAGCATAAAATCTACATACATACATACTCTAGCTTTTTTTTTTTAAGTAATCCCTGGGAGCCTGGTTGGCTCAGTCAGTTAAGCAACTTGGTTTCAGCTCAGGTTGTGATCTCATGGTTCCTGAGTTCGAGCCCCACATCCGCCTATGTTCTGGCAGCATGGAACCTGTTTGGGTTTCTCTCTTTCTCTCTCTCTCTCTCTGTTCCTCCCCCACTCAGTATGTCTCTCTTTCTGTCTCTCTCTCTCAAAATAAATAAATAAACTTTTAAAAAAATAATAATAATCTCTAGCCCAACATGGGGCTCAAACTCACAACCCCAAGATCAAGAGTTAGATGCTCCACTGAGCCAGCGAAGTGCTCCTATCTAGCTTCTTAGTAATAATTGTGACATGTGTTCATGGTGTAAAATCTTTTCCTAACAGTATGAAAAAATGTAAAGTCAGAGGTGAGTCTCCCAGTCATTTCTCAGAGGCAATGGCTATGAAAAGGTTTTGGTAAAGGTACATTTTAAAAATATTTATTTATTTATTTTGAGAGAGAGAGAAAACGCAAGCAGGGGAGGGACAAAGAGAGAGAGGGAGAGAGAGAATCCCAAACAGAGAGGGAGAAAGAGAATCTGCGCTGACAGCACAGAGCCTGACGGGGGTCTTGATCTCATGAACTGTGAGATCATGACCTGAGCCGAGATCAACAGTCAGACACTTAACCGACTGAGCCACCCAGGCACCCTGGTAAAGGTACATTCTAATACATTATTTTAAGTTGAGACAAGCTAATACTCTCGTATCACTCTTGGTGACCATTCAAAATGTTAAGTACTTCTAGTTCTCTATTTTCTGCCTTATTCTTACCCCCTCAAAGTTACGGGCTTCTGACTCCTTTGACCAAATCTCTAGCCGTGCCTGCCAACTCTTTCTGCAATTGTCCTGTTTATTGTCTTGGCCCTCCTCACTCCATGCTGCCTCTTGGGCTGAACTGAAAGCCAACTCTCTTCAGCACAGAATCTCTACTTTTGTGGAGCACTTTATCTACAATGTTAGCAAGACTTGCTGGGAAAAGCTTCCTTTTTTTAAGTTTTCAACTTTATTTTCTTAGTAATGCATACACCCAACTTGGGGCTTAAACTCACGACCCCAAGATCAGGAGTCACTCTTCCAACTGAGCCAGCCAGGCGCCCCTGGGAAAAACTCTTCAGCTTACTCTTAGGTACCTCTGACTCCCGTTCAGCTCTATTTAAACCTCTAGTTTCCTTGAACTTCTTAACCTTTTCCAACTAACAACAAGAGATTTCTCTTCCCAGAGAAAATCAGACTCTGCCCTCAAGCTACAAACATTTACATCTGCTATACTTCTATCTTCCCTTTGGAGTCTTTTATTAAGAGGTTCCTCTCCTGGGTATGCTTAATCTCTCTACATCTCAAGAAACTGATCTAACCGTTACTCGCTTTCTACAGATTGTTCAATATATCAAAGCTGATCTATTTCACCTTTTAAAATGAGGAAAACAGGTGCACCACTGACTCCATGGTGGTCTTTAGTGACTAGCCCATGTTCTTCTCTACATAGCCAAATTTCTTAAAAAGGTGGCTATTTCCTTTCCTCCCATCTACTTCAATACAGTGCTCCCACTACATTCAGGGAAAGATCCCCAGTGACTTTCTTTTCAATCCAGTGAACACATTTTGGTTCTGGTCTCAGCTATCTTGCTATAGGTCAAATAGTGAATGGATTTTCCCTGGTTTCAATGCTCCTTTTTGATTATTAATCTCTGAAACAAATCACTATTCCTTTCAGGACGTGTATGGGGTGTCCAGTTGCCTACTTGGAATCACCTTAGCTGTTCTAAGTCACTTCAAGTTCATGTCTGCAGTGCATTTGCAAATCTCTAGCATGGCTTCTGCACAGCTTATCACTGTAACTCAGTTCTCTGTTCCAATATCGTGGTTGTCATCAAGAAGAACTTCCCTGATCCTTTATTTTAAAGAGCAATACCAAAGTAAACTCTTATTATAAAAAAGCAGTACCTCATTCTACCCAAGATAACTTCTATTTCCCTTTTCCTGGTTTGTTTCACTCCGTAACACCTAGTGCCATCTGACATAACATATATTTACCTTGTTATTGTTTAGTTAGTATCTGCCTCTCTTCATTAGAATGTAATTTCCATAAAAAACAGGGACTTTGTTTTGATCACAGCTATATGCCCAGTGATTCTAATAAGCACCACAGAAATATCTGATGAATGAATGCATACTTAAAAGTAAACTCTTCAATTCTTCCCACTCAGGTATTTCTCCTGTGTACTGAGAATTTGGAGAATTGTAGAGCTATCATATATTAGATGTTTGTTATGTATCAAGCACTGTGCTATGAAATACACAATTTACTGTCTCACTGTAGATTTTTGAGCTGGTGCCCTATATTCAGTTCTATTTGGTTTCCCAGGTCAGTCATTTCTACCTTGAAATATTTTTAAAAATCTGCTCCCTCCTTTTCATCTCTGTTACCATTATCTTAGTACCTGTTACGTCTATCCAGCATGACTTCAACTCCTTAACTAATCACTGCTCCAGTTCTGATTCTGGAACATCCATTTTTTCTTTTATCACCTGATCTTTCTAAAGTGTAAATCCCATCATGTCACATCTTGATTAAAATTCTTAACTATCCCTGTAGCCTTCAGGATGGTGAGAACTCCCATAGTTTAACAAACAACACTTTACAAAATATACCTCTCCAGCATCATCTGTCATCTCCTCTCTCCTTCCCTCTTCTAAAGGGGATAAGAAAGAATCAAGACTGGCTTGCATGGATTCAAGCTCTGGCCACAAGCTCGTTCAGTGGTCATTGGTAAGTCACTTGTCCCCTCTAAGCCTCCCTCCACTTCCAGACATTTAAGATGGAGCTAGTAATGGTATTAACTTTGCCCTACCATACCTCGCACATGGTAACTGCTAAATCGACAGTAGCTAGAGTTACTATTATTATTATTTTAATGTTTATTTATTTTTGAGAAAGAGAGAGCGCGCAAGGGAGGGAGGGGCAGAGAGACAGGGAGACAGAAGATCCGAAGCAGGCTCTGTGCTAACAGAGAGCCTGATGCAAATCTCCAGCTCACAAACCAAACTGAGAGATCATGACCTGAACTGTTCAGATGCATAATTGACTGAGCCACCCAGGTGCCCCTAGAATTATTATTATTAATGTTACTTTAAAATTAGTCTATTCTTGGGGCACCTGGGTGGCTCAGTCGGTTGAGCCTCCGACTTCAGCTCAGGTCACGATCTCACGGTCCGTGAGTTCGAGCCCTGCGTCGGGCTCTGGGCTGATGGCTCAGAGCCTGGAGCCTGCTTCTGATTCTGTGTCTCCCTCTCTCTCTGCCCCTCCCCCGTTCATGCTCTGTCTCTCTCTGTCTCAAAAATAAATAAACAAAAAAAATTTTTTTTAAATAAAAAAAAAATAAAATTAGTCTATTCTTCACCTCTTGGTGAACTCTCAAGGTATACGTTTGCCTGCAATGGCCTTTCTTTACTCTTTTACTCGCTAATTTTTTTTTAAGATTTATTTATTTAAATAATCTCTACCCTCAATGTGGGGCTCAAACTCACAGCCCTGAGATCAAGATTTGCATGCTCTACTAAGCCAGCCAGGCACCCCTTTTCTTCACTATTCATCCTTCAAGAAACCTTTCCTGAGTGTAATACAAATTGTATTAGATGTCTACATTTTGCTCTCAACCTATTTGAGTAATTCTGTCCAAGTACTTGACTCACTGCACCTCGTTAACTGGCAGACCCCTCCCTTCCTTCCTCCACATGGTGTAAATTCCCTGAAGGCAGAATGTGGGTGTTCTGATGTTGTTAAATTAACATTTGTTAAAGTGGAGCACCTAGTACAGAACAATGAGCCAGGTAAGCCTTAGTTCAAAAGCTGACCTAAGATAAATTGAAATAGAGATGTTTATCACTCCTGGGTCCTGGAGGAAGTACACAGCCTGCCAGAGGGGCCACATGGAGCGGGGCGGGGCGGGGCGGGGGTCAAGGGAGAATGCAGACCTAGAGCACATGCCTTATTATGGACTGTGGGTGGAGTGCTTTTGGGTTCCTGGGCTGGGGTCTCATTGATCAATTCAAACCAAAAAAGCAGGGGGGGTTGGATGGGGGATGGAGGTGGAGGGTGGCCCCACGAGGTTCTTATCTAAGGGGTACTTAAGATAATACAGGCCCTGGGAGGCAAGGGAGATTTGATCACAAGGGCTGTTGGGGAAGTGATATCAGAAGCTTGTATTTGCTTGTGACTCTGTGGCTGCTATCCATATGAGCCTGCAGGAGGGGCTTAAGTGTCCCTGCAAGGCCCCTTCAGGCCACTTGGCCACACAAAATGGATGCCAAGAAGCAGTACCAGGGAGTGGCTCGGTTAACCTCTCAACAGTGGGTTGTATTGATCTTTGTAACATTAGCTGATGAAAAAAGTGTCCCGAATACAGCAGGCACTCCATAAATGTTGCTAAGAGAAATGAAATGAAACTTTTAGTTATTATCTTAGCATTTAAGACTTACCTATAATGAGACCCCAACACACATTTTCAGGAAATAACTGAACAGTAACTGCCAGACTGAATTCTGATTTTCTGTCTCTGTGCTGGAAGTGTTTCTACTCCTAGGAATTGTTTCCCTCATCTCATTAAGTTCAAAACCTTCCCCCTCCCAAAGGAATCTCTTCCAAATTCCATTTTCTTTTTTTTTTCTTTTAATTTTTTTTTAACGTTTGTTTATTTTTTTGAGACAGAGAGAGACAGAGCATGAACAGGGGAGGGTCAGAGAGATAGGGAGACACAGAATCCAGAACAGTCTCCAGGCTCTGAGCTGTCGGCACAGAGCCTGATGTGGGGCTGGAACTCACAGACCGCCAGATCACGACCTGAGCCGGGGTTGAACGCTCAACCAACTGAGCCACCCAGAGGCCCCACAAATTCCATTTTCTTTAAAATGAGGCCCACACCCTCATCCACTTAGCTTAAAATTACCTTCCACTCTCTCAACAATTACAGCATTTTTATAAGTATTATTTTTAAAGCTATCATATTCCTCTGTATTTTGCCAGATTTTTATCAGTATTGGAATGTCAGCTCCTTGAAAGGCAAGATCTGGCCCCTAAACCTTAGAGTATAAACCTTTATAATGTGTGAATGGCCCTAAATGTAGGGGATTTCTGCATGGATGATGACATATGTAGGATCTCTTACTTGAAACTAAATGAAAATCTTAAAAAAAAATTTTTTTAAACCTAATGAAATATAGAAAATTACTGTTTTCTCAGTTAATTATAGTCCATTGTCCAGAAACCATGCTCCGAGAAAATCCCTAATGTTGCTTAGTGATAAAATAAAACTTTTCTGTAAAAATCATGCCTTAATGATAATATATTAAAAAAATATAATACATATTGAACATATAAATCTAGAAACTGTAGTTATGTTATAGATGATGTATTATAATAAATATTCCCCTACCAAAATGTGTATATGATAGACTAAAGCCTAATTTCAGAGTTTTTTTTTCCACTTTGGGAACCGATTTATTGTTACAAAGTGTATAATAGTTATTTCTGCAGATATGTACTTAAAGTACTCTATCATGTTCAGACATCTAAAATATCTTTGTAACACATCTTTTGCCTTAATTTGTTCTCAGAGATGTATTCAATTAGTGATCTACTGATACCTGGTGAACTTTATTATTACATACCAGTAACATTTGAAAAATATTATTCTTGGATAACAGCAAGTGAGTATTTGTTGCTATTTGGGTGACGAGAAGAATAAAATCACTTACTGTTAACTGTTAACTATTGCAATACATTTCATCCTTGGATGTATTTTTTTTTTACTTTTTTTTTTTTTTTTTTATAGTGGTGCATTGAGGCGCCTGGATGGCTCAGTTGGTTAAGTGTCCGACTCTTGATTTTGGCTCAGGTCATGATCTCATGGTTTGTGAGTTCAAGCCATTTGAGCCCAGTTGCTACAGAGGTTATGGTTTGACTTCCTGCTTTGGTTGCTGTAGAGTTTGTGGTTCAGAGTTCTATTTTAACATATGGCCATTGTCCATTTGTGTGTTCAGTCTCTCGGTTCCAAACTTATTTCATCTCCAGTTCACACCACCCAAGTGTATTACTGTCTGCCTTGCACCAGCCTCCTCATATCTACTTTTGCTTCTCTTTTATCCATTCTTCATATTATCGCTTCATATCACTCAAGATCCTTTAGCAATTTTTTTAAATAGTATTTTTTAATATTTATTTGAGAGAGAGAGAGAGAGAGAGAGAGCAAGTAGGGGTGGGGCAAAGACAGAGGGAGAAAGAATCTTAAGCAGGCTCCATGCTCACCACCCCATAAAAATGGACTCATACATCTTAGCAAGTACTCCCCGTTTCTCCCCAGCTTTCTAATCCCACACAGCTACTAACCTGTTTTTTCTTCTTTTTTTAAAAAAATTTTTTAACGTTTATTTAGTTTTGAGAGACAGAGATAGAGCGTGGGGGATGCAGGGAGAGAGGGATACACAGAATCTGAAGCAGGCTCCAGGCTCTGAGCTGTCAGCACAGAGCCCAACACAGAGCCTGACACGGGGCTTGAACTCACGAACTGTGAGATCATGACCTGAGCCAAAGTTGGATGCTTAACCGACTGAGCCACCCAGGCACCCCTAACCTACTTTCATCTTACAGATTTGCTTAGTCTGGACATTTTATATACTTTTATATATATAATTTTTTCTTTTGTGATTGGCTTATTTCATTTAGCCTAATGTTTTCAAGACCCATCCATATAGTATCAGGTATCAGTACTCCATTCTTTTTTAATGATTAAATAAAATTCCATTCTATAGAAAAATCACATTTTGTTTATTTTCACTATGTGGTTATTAGGAATAATTCTGTTCTGAACATTTGTTTATAATTTTTTTTTAAGTTTGTTTATTTAGTTTGAGACAGAGCACAAGCAGGGGAGAAGCAGAGAGAGGGACGGGGAGAGAGAATCTCAAACAGGCTCTCTACTGTTAGTACAGAGCCTGCTTCAGATCCTCTGTCTCTTTCTCTCCCCCTCCCCTGCTCATGCTTTCTCTCTCTCAAAAATTAATAAACATTAAAATTGTTGTTGTTGTTTGAGAGGCACCTGGGTGGCTCAGTCAGTTAAGCATCCAACTCTTGATTTTGACTCAGGTCATGATCTCATGGTTCATGAGTCTGAGCCCCATGTTTGAGCCCCATGTTGGGCTCTGCACTTTTAATGCAGATTGGGATTCTCTGTCTCCCTCTTTCTCTGCCCCTCCGCTGTTCAAAACTATATAAAACAAGGGTGCCTGGGTGGCTCAGTGGATTAAGCGTCCAGCTCTTGGTTTCAAATCAGGTCATGATCTCATGGATGGGGAGTTCAAGCCCCATACGGGGCTCTGTGCTGACAGCACAGAACCTGCTTGGGATTCTGTCTCCCTCTCTCTCTCTTCCCCTTCCCTGCTCGCTCTCTATCTCATTCTTCCAAAAATAAATAAATAAGCATTTAAAAATAAATAAAACATTAAAAAAATTTTGTTTGAACATATGCTTTCGATTCTCTAGAGTATATACTTAAGAGTGAAATTGCTGGTTATATGGTTATTCTATGTTTAACTTATTGAAGAACTGCCAAACTGTTTTCCATAGCGGCTGCAGCATTTTGCATTTTACATTCCTACCAGGAGTATATAAGTGTTCCAATTTCTCTGCATCCTCACCAACACTTTTTATTATAACCTTCCTAGAGGTTGGTACGGTAGTCCCCCCTCGTCCACGATTTTGTTGCCCGTGGTTTCAGTTACTTGTAGTCAGCTGTGTTTCAGAAGCAGATGATCCTCCTTCTGACCTATCCTCAGGTCAACAGTTGCGTAACACGATATCCTAATGCCTACATCATTCACCACACTTCATCTCATCACGTAGACATTTTATCATCCCACGTTGCCACAAGAAAGGGTGAGTATAGTATAATTAGATATTTTGAGAGAAAGACCACATTCACATAACTTTTATTACAGCTTATTATTATAATTGTTCTCTTTTGTTACTAGTTCTTGTTAATCTCTTACTGTGCCTAATTTATAAACTAAATTTTATCACAGATATGTGTGAATAGGAAAAAACATCGTATATATAGGATTTGGTACTCACTGGGGGGTCTTGGAATGTATTCTTTGGGATAAGAGGAGAGTACTGTATCTATCTCATGGTGATTTTGGTTTGCATTTCCCTAATGACTAATGATGTTGAGAATCTTTTCATGTGCTTACTGGCCACTTGTCTATCTTTGGAGAAATGTCTCTTTAAATCCATCACCCGTTTTTCAATTGGCTTGTATTTTTTATTGTTGAGTTGTAGGAATTCTTTATATTTTGAATACAAGGCCCATATTAGAGATGTGATTTGCAATTATTTTCTTCCGTTCTATGGGTTGTCTTTTCACTTTCTGGGTGTTCTCCTTGAACACAAAAATTGTTAGTTTTGTTACAATCCAGTTTGTCTATTTTTCCTTTGGTTGCTTGTACTTCAGGCATCAAATTGGCTAATCCAAGTTTACAAATATAATTTACACATATATTTTCTGTAAAAGTTATCTAGTTTTACACTTACATTTATGGCTCTGATCCCTTTATTTTTTTTTAAATTCTTATTTTTATTTATTTAAGTAAACTCTACCCCAACGTGGGGCTCAAACTCACTGTTCCAAGATCAAGAGTTGCATGCTTTATGGACTGGCCCAGCCATGTGTCTCTTATGGTGCATTTTGAGTTAAATTTTATTCATAGTGTGAGGACAGGAGTTCCAGCCTCCTTTTTGTGTAGCTATCCAAATCTAGCACCATTTGTTGAAAACACTGTTCTTTTCCCCTATTTAATTATGTGGACACTGTTGTTGAAAATTAATTGTCCATAAATGCCAAGGTTTATTTTTGGACTCTGAGTTCTATTTCATTGATCTAAATGCCATTTCTTGTGCTAATACTGTACTGTCCTGATTATTGTAGTATTATGGCAAGTTTTTAAAAGGCATGTGTGAGCCCTCCAAATTTGTAGTTCTTTAAGATTTTTGGTCATGCTGATTCCCTTGAATTTCTATATGAATTTTAAGATCTGCTTGTCAATTTCTGCAAAGAGCTAGCTGGAATTTGGAATTTGCATAGGGACTGTGTTGAATCTGTTAATCAATATGAGAAATATTGCCATTTGACAATGAAGTTTTCCAATGCAAGAACATGGGGCGTATTTCCATTTAGTCAGGTTTTTTTCAGCAATGTTTTGTAGTTTTTAGAATATAGTTTTACACTTACTTAGTTTAATTTATTCCTAAGTATTTTATTCTTTTGATGCTATTGTGAATGGAATTTTAATTTTATTTTTGAATTGTTCATTGCTAATGTATAGAAATACAATTTAATTTTTGTGTATTGATCCTATCTCTTGTAAACTTAGTGAAATTATTAATTCTCATAGGTTTTTTTTTTCATTCATTCTCATAGTTTTTAGTAGATCTGCTATGTATAAGCTCATGTCATCAGCAAATAGATACTTTTACTTCTTTCTTTCTTTTTCATTTTTTTTTCTTAAGGTTTTATTTTTTTTTCATTTTTATTTTTTAACGCTTTATTTATTTTTGAGACAGAGAGAGACAGAGCATGAACGGGGGAGGGTCAGAGAGAAGGAGACACAGAATCCGAAACAGGCTCCAGGCTCTGAGCTGTCAGCACAGAGCCCGATGCGGGGCTCGAACTCACAGACCATGAGATCATGACCTGAGCCGAAGTCGGCTGCCCAACGGACTGAGCCACCCAGGCGCCCCTTAAGGTTTTATTTTTAAGTAATCTCTACACCCAACATGGGGCTTGAACTCACAACTCCGAGATCAAGAGTCACAGGCTCTACCGACTGAAGCCATCCAGGCCATCCAGGCGCCCCTACTTCTTCTTTGCTAATCTGGATGTCTTTTATTTCTTTTCCTTGCCTAATTGCCCTAATTAGAATCTCTAGTACAATGTTGTATAGAAGTGGTGAGAACAGACATCTTTGTCTTAATCCTGATTGTAGATGGAAAGCATTCATTCTTTTACCATTAAGTATGTTAACTGTGGGTCTTTGTATATGTCCTTTATTAGGTTGAAGAAGTTCCCTTTTATTCTTAGTTTGCTGAGAGTTTTTATGGTGAAGGAGGACTGTATTTGTTGAGATTATTGTGCATTTTTGTCCTTTATTCTATTGAAATCATGTGTCATATTAAATATTAAATGTTTGGAAGAAAACATATTAAATGTTTGGTAAAATTCACCAGCAAAGCCATCTGGCCTAGGGCTTTTCTTTGTGGGAAATTTTTAAAACATTGCTGATGTAATTTTTATTTGTTATAAGCCTATTCAGGTCTTTTATTTCTGGGGTGCCTGGCTGGCTCAGTCAGTAGAGCCTGTGACTCTTGATTTTGGGGTTGTAAGCTCGAGCCCCATGTTGGGTATAGAGCTTACTTAAAAATTTTTTTTTTAATTTCTTCTTGAGCAATTTTGGTAGTTTGTATCTTTCTAGGAATTTGTCCGTTTCATCTAAGATATCTAATTTTTTGGCACACAGTCGTTCAGAATATTTCCTTATAATCTTTTAAAACATTTTCTGTAATGTCAATCAATAGTAATGCTTTCTATTTCATTTCTGAGTTTAGGATTTTCAGTCTTTATTCTTGGTTAGTCTAGGTAAGGTGTATCAATTTTGTTGATCTTTTCAAGGGACAAACTTTGGGTATGTTCTTTTTCTTTATAGTTTTTCATTTATTTCTGCTCTCATCCTTACTTTTTTCTTTATTCTGCTTGCTTTACATTTCATTTGCTCTTTTTTCTAGTGTGTTAAGGTGATGAGATTTTTTTTTTTTTTTTTGACAGAAAGGGAGGGCACAAGTGAGTGAGGGGCAGAAAGAGAGGGAGGGGGAGAGAGAGAGAGAAGTAGAGCTCACCCGAAGCAGGGCTTGTGTTCGCCTGAAGTGGGGCTTGAACTCACCCAAAGCGGGGCTCGTGTTCACCCAATGCGGGACGCGGAACTGTGAGATCATGACCTGAGCCAAAGTCAGATGCTTAACTAACTGAGCCACCCAAGTGCTCTGTCTTCTCTTTTCATACAGATGTTTAGTTATAAATTTCCCTCTAAGCATTACTTTAGCTACATCCCATGTTTTCACGTTCATCTCAAAGTATTTTCTTATTTCCTTTGTGATTTCTACTTTAATGGTTGTTTAGCAATGTGTTGTTTATTTCCACATATTTGTGAATTTTTCGTATTTATTTGCTATTGATTTCTAACTTCATCCTGTTGCTGAATCATCTATTTCTCCTAATTGTGTCAGTTTTTGCTTCATGTATTTTGGGGGCTCTGTTTTTTGGTGCATGTATCTTCATAATTCTTGTCTTCCTCAATTGACCCTTTTATCATTATAAAATGTCTTTGTCTCTAACAACATTTTTTGTCTTACGGTTTATTTTGTCTGACATTAGATATCTACTGCAGCTGTCTTATGGTTGCTGTTTGCCTATCTTTTTCTATCCTTTCACTTTCAACCTATTTGTGACTTTGAATCTGTGTGTCTCTGACACAGAGCATAGAGTTGGATCATGTTTGTTTGTTTTAAATTCAAGTTAGTTAACATATAATGTAGTATTGGTTTCAGGAATAGAGTTTAGTCATTCATCACTTTACATATAACACCCAGGGCTCACCCAACAAACACCCTCCTTAATGCCCATCACCCCTCCAGCAACCCTCAGTTTGCCTCCCTCTTTGTTTTTATCTTATTTTTGCTTCCCTTCCCCTATGTTTATCTGTTTTGTTTCTGTTTGTTTGCTTGTTTTTTTATTCAGGCTGACAAGATCTGCCTTTTAGATGGCTTGTTTAGTAGATCCACATTTTTTTTAAGTGGGCTTCAATGCCCAACATGGGACTTGAACTCAGGACCCTGAGGTCAAGAGTTGCATGCTTTACCGCCTAAGCCAGCCAGTTGCCCCAGATTCACATTTAATGTTATTGACATGATTGGATGTACAGTTGACACTTGAACAACATAGAGGTTAGTAGCACTGACCCCATGGGCAGTCAAAAATTCATGTATAACTTTTGACTCCCCCAAAACTTAACTAATAGCCTACTGTTGATGGGAAGCCTTACTGATAACATAAACAGATGATTAATGTATATTTTTCATGTTATATGTATCATCTAATGTATTTTTTTACAGTAAAATGAGGTAGAGGGAAAGATGTTACAAAGAAAATCATAAGGAAGACAAAATACATTTATAGCACCATATCAAAAAAGAATCTGTGTATAAGTGGACCTGTGCAATTAAAATCTGTGTTGTTCAAGGATCAACTATATATCTATTTTACTTTCTTAGTGGTTGCCCTAGGACTTAAATAATATATATCTGAATTTATCAGAATCTACTTCAGATTATACTATTTTAAGTCCAGTGAGATATAGAAATACCTAGATAGCTATATTCTCTCTTTCCTCTTTTAATTTCAGCATAGTTATACATATTACATCTACATACATTACACATACAACTTTGTTAAAATTATTACTTTCTACAATTTTAGGTCTTTTAAGCCTGAGAGAAGAAAGGAGAGAAAATATCTATTTATAGAGTTGCTGTTATATTAGCCTTCTTATTTACCATTTCCAGTTCTTGTCATTAGTAGATTTTTCTGGGGTCTTCGTCTGTTCAGGCTGCTATAACAAAATACCATAGACTAGGGGCTTGTAAACAACAGAAATTTATTACTCACAGTCGTGGAGGCTGGTTCATAGATGCCCATCTTCTCACATAATGTAAGGGGCTAAGGAGCCATCTGGGTTCTACTTTATAAGGGCGCCCACTAATCCCAATCATGAAGGCTCTACCCTTGTGGCTTACCTCCCAAAGGCTCTACCTCCATTACATTGGCAGTTAGGTTTCAACATATGAATTTTGGGGGCACACAAACATTCCCTTTAGAGCAGTTGAATTAGTATTGGCCCATTTGCTCTATTCCCTCAGACAATTTCTAGAGACTTTAAATTTCCAGGGACTTCTCTTTTTTTTTTTAAATTAAAAAAAACGTTTTTTAAATGTTTATTTATTTTTGAGAGAGAGACAGAGAGCAAGCAGGTAAGGGCAGAGAGAGAGACACACACACACAGAGTCTGAAGCAGGCTCCAGGCCCTGAGCTGTCAGCACAGAGCCTGACTCGGGGCTCGAACTCACAAACCGTGAGATCACGACCCGAGCCAAAGTCAGACACTCAACCTACTGAGCCACCCAGGTGCCCCTAGAGACTTTTCGTTTTAAAGAAAATTTTCACCAGCTAAGGTTGGTTCACTGGGAAGAAGAGCTCCTTATATTATTGTTTAAGAACCCTCAAGGTTATGCATTTCTTTTCTTTTAACTAAGCTCTACATCCAGCGTGAGGCTTGGATTCACCACCCCCGAAATCAGTAGTTGCTGGATTTACTGACTGAGCCAGCCAAGCACTTCTGATCTATGCATATTTTAAACATGGACACCTAGTGGTTAATTGCTCTCTAGAAAAGCTACACCACTGGGGCACCTGGGTGGCTCAGTTGGTTCAGCTCAGGTCATGATCTCAGTTGGTGGGTTCAAGCCCCACATCGGGCTCTGTGCTGACAGCTCAGAGCCTGGAGCCTGTTTTGGATTCTGTCTCTCTCTCTCTCTCTCTCTTTCTCTCACTCTCACTCTCTCTCTCAAAAATAAATAAACATTTAAAAAAATGGAGGGGGGCACGGGGGTGGCTCAGTTGGTTAAGCATCTCACTTTGGCTCAGGCCATGATCTCGTGGTGTGAGTTCGAGCCCTGCACTGGGGTCTGTGCTGACAGCTCGGAGCCTGGAGCCTGCTTCGGAATCTGTTGTCTCCCTCTCTCTCTGCCCCTCTCCTGCTTGCACTCTGTCTCTGTATCTGTCTCTCTGTCTCTCTCTCGCAAAAATAAATAAGCATTAAAAAGAATTTTAAAAAAAGAAAAAGAAAAGCTACACCACCTTACATTTTCAACAGCAGGTTGTGAGAATGCTTATTCCCCACACTTTTGCCAACACTGGGTGTTATTAATGTTTTTAATCTTTGCTAATCTGATAAGCAAAATACCCATTTTATTTTTATGTTCAAAATTTAGGCAGTCTGCGGTGATTTCTAGAAGAAGCACACCTGCCTCTTTTCACTGCTGAATTATTTTTGCCATCCCATCATGACTGTCAGGAAAGGGAAATGTTAAGTAGATGGAAGCTTCGGGGCGCCTGGGTGGCTCAGTCGGTTAAGCATCCGACTTCGGCTCATGTCACGATCTCAGGGTCCGTGAGTTCGAGCCCCGCGTCAGGCTCTGGGCTGATGGCTCAGAGCCTGGAGCCTGTTTCCGATTCTGTGTCTCCCTCTCTCTCTCTGCCCCTCCCCCGTTCATGTTCTGTCTCTCTCTGTCTCAAAAATAAATAAACGTTAAAAAAAAAAAAAGTAAAAAAAAAAAAAAAGTAGATGGAAGCTTCCAAAAATGAAGCAAAGGGCTGCCTTCATGTCTTCGGGAGGGAGACAAAACAAATTGCTTAGGAAACCTTGATACCAGTGATTTGTCTTGTAAAAGATCCATTTTCTCTTAAAAAAAAAAAAGTTAATATGTTGCTCTACCATATAGTTAAAACTTATTGCTAAGTACTAATTATTAAATAGTTTCACAACATTAAAGGATTCCTAGGGACCATTTTATTTGTTAAAATACCTCAAATTAAGATATTGGTTCTGGGGGCGCCTGGCTGGTTCAGTTGGTGGAGCGTGTGACTCTTGGTCTTGGGGTTGTGAGTTCAAGCCCCAGGTGGGGCGTGGAGCCTACTTGATAAAAGATATTGGCTCTGGTATGTTTTTGTTGACCTCCAAATTAAACTATCTTAGCTGGTATAAATCTCAGGAATCAAAATCCAAAATATTAAGGAAAATAAACTATCTTAGCTGGTACAAATATCAGGAATCAAAATCCAAAATTATTAAGAAAATTGAGCAAATAGGTGAAAAATAATTTAGTGAAAAAAATCTCTTTAATAACATGAATTCAGGCCTTTGAAGAAATATGGGTGCTATTTTCATATTGAAAGGTAAGAAAATACAAAGTTGCTTTCAGCACTGAAAAACCTTGGTAAGTTTTTAAAACTCATTATCTATTAAAAAAATTAAGCATGGGTAAATTAGTCTGCTGGATAGCATTTCTTTTTTTTTTTTTTTTAATTTTTTTTTCAACGTTGTTTATTTTTGGGACAGAGAGAGACAGAGCATGAACGGGGGAGGGGCAGAGAGAGAGGGAGACACAGAATCGGAAACAGGCTCCAGGCTCCGAGCCATCAGCCCAGAGCCCGACGCGGGGCTCGAACTCACAGACCGCGAGATCGTGACCTGGCTGAAGTCGGACGCTTAACCGACTGCGCCACCCAGGCGCCCCTGGATAGCATTTCTTTTTATAATGTGTTTCTTTCTTGTTTGTCTCCCCGATATAGATCTTAAGCTAACTTCACCTGGTCTGCCAGAAGAGGAGTGAATAAAAGATACCCACCCACACCATAGTGTGATTGCTTAGAAGTTCCTGTACAAAAAAGAATCATTTGAAAGCACCTGCGATGGTTTCTTAGTTTTACAGGATTCTCTTTTTCCTGGTTTCTCTTTAGAGGGGAAAATAACATAAATTCAAAAACAATTCCAATCCGAAGCACAGTTATTTGCTTATATAACAAAATCTCTCATCTTTTTCTGTATATTACTATTCTTAGATGAGTTAAAAAGAAATATACTTTTTAATGTCTTAGAACTCTGTAATAATAAAAAGTACAAGAATTAAAATTTTTCTTTCATAGTCCTATAATTCTCCAAAATTAAAATAAGTGTTTATATGTTTGAGTGATTTTTTCCAAAAATGCTAAATCTGAAATAAAATGCATTGGTCATTTGGCTTTACAGAATAGGGATAAATTAATTGCTTCATCGATTCTTTATAGAGAGAGACTAAGAAAGAAGCTACCGACTGCTACCAATTTTAAATTATAGGCTTTAATGTTTATGAAAGTATTTTTTTATTTTAAATAATATTCATAAAGTCGTAAAGAAAGTTTTAAAAACTAACTGAAATGATCATTTCTGAATCTATTTCTTATTATGTAATTATAAGAAGCCAATGTTTGATTTCCTTTGAAGTTCTGTTAGATCTTTCCAAGTTGTTAGATACACTCTTAATTTGTATTCATTGAAAAGATCACTCAATGCCATAAGGTTTTTATTTTATTGTAAGTTAATTCCAGGTATGAAATTTACAAATTCTTTTCTTGATTAGAAATTTTGCTTTGTAAACATTATAGAGTAGGAGAAGCCATAAGCCATTAACCCTTATTTTGCTAAAATAAATTTGGGATTGGTATACTCTAAAGAATTTGAGACAGAAATTCTGAAATCACAGAGTTTGTCTCCCTTTCACAGTTTATTAATGGCATCTTTTGGGATGAAAAGTGTTTATAGAAAGAACTGTAATTAACTTTAAACACTAAAGATGTTTTATGAAATGTGTTACCTCATTTAAATTGGATATTTTGGGGAAATTCTTTTTTTAAAAAAATTTCTTTTGGGGGAGCCTGGGTGGCTCAGTCAGTTAAGGGTCCAACTTCAGCTCAGGTCATAATCTTGCTGTCTGTGAGTTCCAGCCCTGCGTGAGACTTTGTACTGACAGCTCAGAGCCTAGAGCCTGCTTCAGATTCTGTGTCTCCCTCTCTTTTTGTTCCTCCCTTGCTCACACTCTGTTTCTCTCTCTCTCAAAAATAAACATTAAAAAAAATTTTTTTAATAAATACAAAATTTTTAAAAATTCTTTTCAATTAATTAATCTCTACCCCCAACGTGGGGCTGGAACTCACAACCCAAAGATCAAGAGTCACATGTGCCACCAACTTAGCCAGCCAAGCGCCCCTAATTTTGGGGAAATTATAAATGCTTTTCTGGATAAATCGTAATTCCTTTACACAAGTGCATTTTGATAGAACATAAGCTATTATCAGTTATATTTATTTTTAAAACATATACTTGTTCATATACTTTGTGCAAATAAAGAAAAGCAATACTTTATACAGTTAAAATACGTCTCATTGAATACAAGCCAATACTATTTCAAGTACAGACTGACATTCACAAAGTTAAAAACCAACCATACCATTGTAATGTAATTAAATGGTTGTAGATAACTGCTCATACAACTGCAGTGAGTTTTCAATAAAACAATCGAGTGTCTACTTGTCCTTATTCTGTATAAGAAATGTTCAAAGTGTTGAGCACAGCATGGTAGAAATCGTTCTGATACTTTTCTTTATTTCCATTGTTTGTTCCTTGATATATACCTTGCCACTACAGTTTTTTACTTAATTCAGGATTATCAAAGTAAGGGCAGAGATTCTCAATGTCTACAAAAGCCCAGCAATAAAATCTGAAAAAAATCAGGTATGCTGAAAGTGGCATACAAGAACGAATCCATGACAATGGAACCAAATTTATTCACCGGTGAGATGGAAGGGGAAACAGGAATGTCAAAGATGTATACCGGTTTTTTTGTTGTTTCTAGAGAAAGTGAGAGGTAGTGTGCACGTGGTTATGAGTGGGGGAGGGGCAGAGGGAGCACGAATCTTAAGCAGTCTCCACGCCCAGCACAGAGCCTGATGGGGGAAGTTGGGGGGAGGGGAATCTCAATCTTGATCTCAAAACTGGAAACACGACCTGAGCCAAAGTTAAGAGCCGCTTAACCAACTGAGCCACCCAGGTGCCCCAAAGATGTAGGCTTTAACTTTCCCTATGATTTCGTGTTTTATTATTTTTCCATTAAAAGTTTTTTTGTAATTTCTAATCTTTTCAGAACCTGAAGGAAAACGGATTTTACATAGTTTAATCAAGATGGTTAAGGGTTGGGGTGTTTGGGTGGCTCAGGCAGTTAAGTGGCCAACTTCAGCTCAGGTCATTATCTCACAGTTGACCAGTTCAAGCCCTACATTGGACTCTGCTTCGGATCCTCAGTCTCCTTCCTCTGCCCCTCCCCCACTCGCTCCATCATGCTCTCTCAAAAATAAATAAACGTTAAAAAAAAAAACAAAGATAGTTAAGGGGATCAGAAGTAATGGTGCCAGCCCAATTTGGAGCCATGAAGTAAGTCAATGAAGGGAGCAGATGGAGAGTGATGAACCAAATAAGAATTGGAAATGCTGATCCCTCTCTCTCGGTTCAGTTCCTTCCAAACTCTGAAGTCAGTGCAGTCTTTGGTCTCATTTCTGCACTATTTTTACTCCTTCAAAGGGCCAGGACTAGAGTATGTGGACACAAAATTTAAGGGTGTGCTCAAAACCTCACTGATCAAGATAAGTAACATTTTAGCACCATTTTTGAAAAAAAAGAACAAAATTAACACCACCAAAAATGCATAATGAACAAAATATCAAACTTTTAGATGAAGACAGAACTGACTGAGCCCTGTTAGAGCCTGAGGCAAAGGGAAAAAATTAGTAAATTTAATCTGGTAACAAGAACCTTGTTTTAGCACATTGGAGCCTGAGTTCCAGGCTTTGTTTCTTCTCCTCATTCTCCCTTCCCAAAATGACTTCACTCGCTAAACTCTAGATCTGTATCCCATTTTCTGTTCTTGGCTTCCACTGTGCCAGAATGTTCATGGAAAGAACACTGGATTCTAGCCCTGGTTTCTTTTCACATTTAAGCTCTCATTCTTCTATAAAATCATAATTGGATTCCAAGGAGTCTTGGTAAGTGGTAGTGAGGTTGCTGATTTCAGGCTCCAGTCCCCGTCAACTGCTTTGCAGAAGAATTCTCAACCTCATCTGGAAGTTTGCTATTTAATTGTACACTACTAATCCATAAGAACTATCTATGTGGGGGCGCCTGGGTGGTTCAGCTGGTTAAGTATCTTACTTCGGCTCAGGTCATGATCTCATGGTCCGTGAGTTCAAGCCCCACGTTGGGCTCTGTGCTGACAGCTCAGAGCCTGGAGCCTGCTTTGGATTCTGTGTCTCCCTCTCTCTCTGCCCCTCCCCTACTCATGCTCTGTCTCTGTCTCTCAAAAAATGAATAAATGTTAAAAAAAAAAAACAAAAAAAACTACCTATTCCATCTCCCGACTACATATTAAGAAGTATTACAAACTCAATTTTTGGAAGTTTTCAAAATATCTAGTATCAACTGTTTTGTGTCACTTGCTATGGAGTAGTAAGTAACTATAGAAAATTCTCTAAAGTTTTTTAACTTGGTAATGGATAAAAGTAAAAAATATTTTGGTATGTATACATTTCTCAATTTTTCTATTCTTTTTTAAAGATTTGTATTTCTTAAGTAATCACTATACTTAATTGAGGGTGAGGCTTGAACCCACAACCCCAAGATCATGAAACCCATGCTCCACCAACTGAGCCAGCTAGGTGCCCCACACTTTTTCTATTTTTAATGTAACGTCTCCTGGGAGAATGTGTTAATATGTCAGTTTCCACACTGTTTTCTCTTCCAGTGAGGTGTTAACAAAATTTTTGTGTTTCATAACTCAAATAGTTATGCTTAACTAAATATGACTTGTATACACTGAGCTGTAAGTATCATGAAAATTTCAAATACTGTAAGTAAGCCAAAACCAAAATGCTTCTAATTCTTTAACTTTTGGTAAGAGACAGAGTGCAAGCAGAGAAGAGGGACAGATGGAGACAGAGAAAATCTTAAGGAGGCTCTGCCGTGTTTTCATGGAGCCTGACACAGGGCTCAGTCTCACAATCCTGGAATCATGACCTGAGCTGAAATCAAGAGTCAGATGCTCAATGGCTGCTTAACCGACTGAGCCACCCAGGCACCCTCCCCCTTTCTTGTAAGATCTTTTAATAATATTAGCTTTGAAAAATAAAAAAGTTCCAAACTTGCAATTTGACAAAACACCAACATGTTTTCTGTTAAGATACTCTTTCCTGTAATGAGATTGTGGGTGATGGTTATTGTCCATACTGTAATTTTTGGAGTTCTTTCTGTTTTTTGAGTGTCTGAGCCTCTTTAAAAATCATTATTGGGGCACCTGGGTGGCTCAGTCGGTTAAGATTCCAACTCGGTTTTGGCTCCAATCACGATCTCACGGTTTGCGGGTTTGAGCCCCACTTTGGGCTCTGTGCTGATGGTGCAAATCCTGCTTGGGATTCTCTCTCTTTGCCCTCTCCCCCGAGTCTCTCTCTCTCTCAAAAATAAATGAACATTTTTAAAAATTATTCTTTAGGTTCTGTGTTTGTTTAATTTAAAAAGTGCACTTGTTATAAAGGAAGGGAGAGGAGGGAGGGAGGAAAGGGGCTCAGCCTTTTGCAAAGTAGTTTCCCCATAATCCTGTTGGATTAAGCATTAGTTTGCCCATTTTTAGATGAGGAAACTGAAACTCTGAACATAAGAATAAACTAAAATCACACAGCTAGTAAACTGACACAGTTGGAATATAAATCCAAGTGCTTTCCAAAAGGTACTAGGATATAAGAGGAATTTTAAATTATTACAGACACATCTTTTATAATAAAATATGGCATAAAGAATCATTTCCTGACCTGTAGCTGAAAAATGGATCAAATTTTCTGGTGTGTAGATTTATGTCTCCTCTTGGAGGCAGACCGCTGGAGTGATCACCACTCCTGCACCTTGGCCAGAGACTTCTGTATCTTTGTTGAATTAAGTATGTGTGCCTCATACTGAATTCAACAAAGTTTGGATTCATTCCCTCTCAACTTTCCTTCTCTACTTTCAAGGAAACTTGGAAATTATTCTGCTTGCTTTAACTATTTTTTAAAGAGAAAAACAGCATAAAGTAAAAATAAAATTCTTCCTTTTATGTTTAAGCAGAATATTTGAAACTATTCTAAACATAGTTGTATAAAGGGGCTTGGCTTTTCTCTTTAAAAAATTATTTTCAAATGAAGAAAAACTTACAGATTTTATTTTTTTTAACAAGCTTTACAAGAGATACAAAACAAAATGGAACACTTATACCTGTTACTTCTAAATCTCACTTCTGCTCTCAGGGAAACAGAAATAGGCATTATCAAGTGAATTTATAGATAGTGCGTATGTGCTTTGACACCACGTTTTCCATGCCAGGCACTAGAGCTTTCACTCCTAAAAACTCAATACTCTAAGAGGTTAAGTTGTACTATGTCATGAGCATACTGCGAAGGCACACACACGTTATTTCTTTCCACAGTGTCAGCATTATTCAGTCATAAAGCAAAGTTAACATAATTATAAAGCAGGTTCAGGATTTCAAACTCAGTGACATTTCACTACATGATTAGCTTGGCTTCTTACAGGGCACACAAAGAAGAACATAAGGCAAACCACACAACAAACGAGATAACACAGAGGGAAGAAAGTTAATGAACCAGACGGGAAGTCAGTCTGTAGGCACGCAGTATGTGGGTCTGGTCCGGGTCAGCTCTCAGCACTTACTGCTTATTATGTTCAAGCAGTGAAGGAGCTCAGTTCTGTTCAGAAATCAGTGGGGCACAGCCTTTGGCGACAGCTGCCTTTTTTCGAGTGGTCAGACATAGAGGGGTCACTGTCTGAAGAGTCTGACAGTTTGTTGCAAAAATCCTCCCTCTTTAAGGGGATTTAATCAGTCTTGAGCCCTTGCAGACCTCCTCTGCGTCTGCTTATCAGTTCTGGGGTGTCGTCAGCTGGTGCTAGTCTTAGCAATATCTGGTAGCTGCAGTACCCTTAACTGCTTGCGTCATTGCTTGACACACAGGCCCCTACTTGCCATGAGTGACTCCATCTTGCTCTCCACATACTGTTACTTCCCCATCCCCATTTTTTGTTTACTGGATGAGAAACGGGTACAAAAGGATAACCCGCCAATTGCTTCCTGGCCTTTTGGCTAAGATCAAGTGTAAAGATCACCTGCCAAAGGTTACCCAAAGTAGCACTTGGATTTGAATTCCTGGGAGCCCGGTCCCAAAACCAGACCTTAACTGTCACTCTTTTCCCTCTATGCGTGCAGAAGCACATAAGTACATGTGTGTGCACCTACACACATAACCATACATATGTGTTTCCTCCTACATATTAAAAGCTTGTCATGTGCCCTCGAGGCCTTTACCTATGTGCATGAAGGATAGGGAGAGGAGGAGCAATTTAGCATCTTGCTAAAACAAGATGGAGGAGCCAGAGGACTACACAGCATCTCAGAGAGTAACAGGCATGAAAAATATTCCTTGGCTGAGAAACTAGATCCCTGATAAGCTAGGAAGAGCTTCAGTTCTTACACAGGGGGACTAAAGGTGAAGGCCAGATTGCCTCTGAACTAGTCTTATAGGATGTGAAATGATAATAATTCTTAAAAGCAATGAGTTCAAAAGAATCCAAAGCCTAACAATCGACCCCTTAGTTAGCATATAGCAGGTTGGCTGGCCCCATCTGGTTGGATTATGCTGTTCCCTACGAAGCATGGCCAGCCTTTCAGGATTCAGTGTATACAGATGGGGTTTCCTGTCATAAATGGTTTTTATGTCATGAACTGTGATAGGAAAGGACTCAAATTTTGTATCTCACAGCATTTAAATTAAAACCATACACTCACTCCACAGTAAAAGAACAAAGAAAAAGAGGGGAAGCAGCTGCTACCAGCAAAGGTTTAGGAACCACGTAACAGTATGTGGTGAGGATTCTCTAAATCACACCTGTATTTTATTCCCACCACTTGCCACTTCTTGGATCTCTTAAAGCCACTGAATTGCAGCCAATCATCCTTCCAAAATTCAAATTTTATTATATCATGTTAAGGCTTTAAAATGCTTTACCGGCAGGGGCAGCTGGCTGGCTCAGTGGGTAGACCATGTGCCCCCTGATCTCTGGGTCCTGAGTTCAGGCCTCACATTGTATGTAGGGATTACATTAAAAAAAAAAAAGCTTCACTGGCGTTTCTTTGCACTTGATAAAGATCAAAATCCTCAATTTTGCCTGAAAAGTATTGCAGCAGCAACTCTGGCCCATCTTACCAGCTTCACAAAGTCCACTTCCCATCTTTTCTATTTCATACACCTCCCTGCTTCCCCTTGAGGTGCCAGCCAAGGGCACATGATCCTTCATTTACCAAGTTCTTTAGAGTTACGAGCCTCCTCACTTGGCTCTTCCTTCACCGGTGAAGACTTCTACGGTGAGGACTTATTTAGAAGACTTATCCACAATGAACTCAAATTCATTCCTCAAATTTTACCTTACATATCACTGCCTCAGGAGAGACCTCGGGTAAGCCTGAGTTGAGGTGGGAAATAATTCTACAGGGTGGGACTGACCCACCCACTCCCCCACTGAGATGCAAATTGATCCATTAAGGTGACTGTTTCTCTTTCCTTTCAAGGCTTACTACCTCCTGACCTAGGATTCTAGACTACGTGAACCAGGTCCACAGCAGAGCTCTCATTCCCTTAGTGTCAGAGACGACAAGTGGGGGTGGTGGTGAAGCTTTTAAAACCAACCTGCAGCCTTACTTTGATCCTCAAATTGCTCATAAAAATACAAATAGCAAGAATATGTAAAAGGTTGCCACTGGGAATCAAAAGAACACTTAATGACAATAATGGCTTGATTACTGAAGGAGACGCCCTTATCTGTGTTCAAGGTCTCTTCCCCCCTCTCCCAAGCCACCCTGGGTCATTGAACATGCGCAGGCCCTCACCAACCCACTTCCGGAGGTACCGCCAATCACTGCAGGGGCTAAGGGTGCGCCTCTGGCGAGGAGCCAGACCTTGCAAGCTCTTTGGGGTTTCGGGCCTACGCTGCACCAGGCTCTGGGGCCACAGCGATCTCCGGCCAGGGAAGGGCTGAGCGGTGCCAGGTAAGCTGGGTGGGCTGTCGTGAGGCTCAGCTGAGCAGGGGCTCCCTCAGCATCTAGTGGGCGCCAGACCTTGGGGCCGCACGTGTACAAGACTGGGTCTCCTCAGACCGTGGCGACGATCTCGTGAAAACTGCAGCTGCCTGGTCTCAGACCTGTAGCATCAGAATAGGAGTGGTGGGCCTGCTTTCATTAAGTTTTAAGAGATTTTGATGTGAATGAGAATTGAGGAGTTGCTGGGTTATCTCCAAAGAGCTGCTGTCTGCGTTTGGTGGAAGAGAGGACGGAGGAGAGGTGGCAAGTTAAGTGAATGGAGCGGTAGCCATCGTTTGAGAATCCACTACTTTCCATTGCCCACACCTTCTGGTCAATTGAAACATCCATTAACCTTCACAAAGATCTTACAGTTAAGAACTATCATTACAACTTTACAGATGAGCCAGCTTAGGCTGAGGCATGTCAAGAATCATTCAGTGTGAGGGCACCAGGTGGCTCAATCCGTTGAGCATCTGACTGGCTCCGGTCATGATCTCGGGGTTGGGGAATTTGAGCCCCACATTTGGCTCACTGCTGGAAGCCTGTCAGCACAGAGCCTGCCTCAGATCCTCTTTCTCCCTCTGTCTGCCCCTCCCCCATTTGTGCTTTCCCAATAAATAAATATTAAAAAAAAAAGAATCATTCAGTATGACAGCAGTTGAAACTGAGAGCTAGGCGTCTACCACAGGTTCCATTTATTCATTACTTTTTGAGCACCCATTATATGCCCAAGGACTTGAATAAGCTGGAGATACATTCCCACCAAGAAGCTTACAGTCTGGCAGAGGAGTTGGACCCTCACTTAAGGAATTACAAAAATAACTGTAAAATCAAATCACAACTATGAGGTATAATTCGATGGGGAGCTAGGTGAAGAGGCTAGGACCGGATCTTGATGGGTCTTTGAAGCTTTAAATTTTCCTTAAAGCAGTGGTTCACAAACTATGGTCCCTAGACCAGCAATATCATCTGGGAACTTAGAAATACAACACACCCACTGAATCACCAACTGTGAATTTGGCCCAGTATTTTTACCAAGATGTATAGGTGTTCATGGTGCGTTCTAAGGTTTGAGAGCTACTTTCTTCTTCTTCTTTTTTTTTTTTTTTTAATGTTTTATTTATTTTTGAGACAGAGAGAGACAGAGCGTGAGCAGGGGAGGGTCAGAGAGAGAGTGAGACACAGAATCCAAAGCAGGCTCCAGGCTCTGAGTGGTCAGCACAGAGCCCGAAGTGGGGCTGGAGCCTACAGACCGTGAGATCGTGACTTGAGCAGAAGTCGCTGGGACGCCTAACCGACTGAGCCACCCAGGCGCCCCAGAGCTACTTTCTTAAAGTAATAAAGGACTAATGGAATGGTAAGTGGTAAATAAAAGGATTATATTTGTGTTTGAAAAGATCAATGTAGCTACAGAATTAAAGGAATTGATAGGAGGCACCGTTATGTTTTGGAGTAGAAAAGGGGTTCATACTATAATGGGGGGAGAGAAATGGGTAGTTGACCTAGAGTGGTAGCAGTGCCTACAAAGCTGCTTCCGTTAACTTTACAGTCTGTTAGTGGCTTTATTCTGAAAAGTAGGGAAGACTGATCTGTGTGTGCACTTGGAAAAGTGGGGCACAATGATACTTGGAGTGAATACCTATTATGTTCCTTGCACTGTACTGAGTTTTTTTTTTTTTTTTTAATGCTTATTTATTTTTTAAAGAGAGAGAGAGAGAAACAGAGCGTGAGTGGGGGGTGGGGGTCAGAGAGAGGAGACACGAATTGGAAGCAGGCTTTAGGCTTTGAGGTGTCAGCACAGAGCCTGACGCGGGGCTCGAACCCACAAACCATGAGATCATGACCTGAGCCGAAGTCGGATGCTTAACCAACTGAGCCACCCAGGCGTCCCCTGAGTCCTTTTCTTGTACATACTTTCTTAAAAGTATTCTATTTTTTTTTCTTGATTTTAGTTTGTCCATTATGCTTTGCAATTTACTGTTACATTGGGCAAGATTCTTAAAACTTTCTTTAGGCCCTCAGTTTTCTAATCTGTGATCATTCTGTGCAGTCTTACCCCCAAAGCTATGCTCTCATCTTTCTTGGCTTACTCAGAAGTACCATTTTGAAAGTATTAAGTGACCATTGGAAGTCACTAAAGCCTTAGTAGCTATAATAACACCTAGAGTCAGCAGGTAGGCAGAGTGGCTTGGAAGAGACTGTATGTTTTATTTTATGTAGTTCTGTGTTGTTGGAATTTATTACAAATTCACTGTATTTTAACAAAATTAAAGATGTATTTGAAAATTCTGAAACTCCTTCCCTGCACCTTCAAAATTAATGTAAGAAAATGTCCTACATCACGTTATTACTGTGAGCCTGGTAGAAGTTAATGCCTTTACCAGTCACAGGGGACTTAGCAACCATACAAGACATAGCAACTTTTAGGTTAAATATCAGTACTTTTTATATGTAAGTGCATACACACACAAAACACACACACACACACATACATAGCTCAGCGATACTGTGGGATTGGTTCCAGACCACTGCAGTAAAGTAAGTCAAATGAATTTTGTTTCTCAGTGCATACAAAAAGTTATGTTTGCACTCTACTGTGGTCTATTAAGTGTGCAATAGCCTTTGTCTAAAAAGAAAAAATCAATGTACATACTTTAATTAAAAAATAATTTAATGCTAAAGATGCTAAGCATCATCTGAGTTTTCACTGAGTTGTTATCTTTTTTGCTGATGGAGGATCTTGCTTCTATTGATGGCTGCTGACCGATCAGGGTGGTGGTTGCCGAAGGTTGGGGTGGCTGTGGCAGTTTCTTAAAATGAGATGATGAAGATAGCCACTTCAATTGATTCTTCCTTTCGTGAATAATTTCTCTATTGCAGACGATGCCGTTTGATAGCATTTTAGCCACAGTAGAACCTCTTTCAAAATTGGGAGTCTATTCTCTCAAATCTTGCTGTTCCTTTATCATGTAATATTCTCAATCCTTGTTATGTAATATTCTCAATCCTTGTTATCATGTCAACAAACGTCACAACACCCTTTAAAAAAATTTTTTTTTTGGTAATGTTTATTTATTTTTGAGAGAGAGAGACAGCAGGAGCAGGGAAGGGGCAGAGAGAGGGAGACACAGAATCCGAAGCAGACTCCTGGCTCTGAGCTGTCCACACAGAGCCCAACACCAGGTTCCACTCACAAACTTTGAGGTCATGACCTGAGCCTCTTAACCAACTGAGCAACCCAGGTGCCCCTAAACATCACAACATCTTTACCAGGAGGACATTCCATCTCAAGAAGCCACTCTTGTCCTCATCCATAAGCAGCAGTGAACTCTTCATCTGTTCAAGTTTGATTATGAGATTCCAGCATTTCCATCCCATCCTCAGGATCCACTTCTGACTCTAGTTCTTTTGCTATTCTCACCACACCTGCAGTTATTTCCGTCACTGAAGCCTTAAACCTACATGTGTTAAATGGCAGGCACTGTGATATGTGCCTTAATTTTGTTTTCTTTAATAATTGTGATATGAGATAGTATTATCCTCACTTTATGAAAAGAAAACTGAAGCTCAGAAAAATTAACTTGACCAAGGACAGGTAACTAGTTAAGTGGCAGTGTTGGATGAAAACCCAGTTCTGTCAGGTGTTGCTACCTCTCAATTTGTGTTATATGTTTTTCTGTTACAGTGCTGGAATCAATAAACTCCTCTTTTCCCCTTAAAAAATTTTGGAATAGGGGCGCCCGAGTGGCTCAGTCGGTTAAGCGTCTGACTGCGGCTCAGGTCATGATCTCACGGTTCATGGGTTTGAGCCCACATCGGGCTCTGTGCTGACAGCTCAGAGCCTGGAGTCTGCTTCAGATTCTGTGTCTCCCTCTCTGTCCCTCCCCCTGCTCACACTCTGTCTTTCTCTCAAAAATAAATAAATGTTAAAAAAATTTTTTTTCAAGAATTTGGAATACGTTATCAAATTTGGAAAAAATGCGACTATATCAAATATGAAAAATATAAGGTGTAGAGGGATGCGTAGGATGCCACGGGAGTATGAAGAAGGGACAATACAGCTTAGTCATTGAGTCTCATGCCAATTAATGCAATGTTGTATGAGTGTACTCAATTACTATAGACTCATCTTTTACAGCTCTAATTCAGGATAATAGCTCCTGATTTATAGAGTTGCTTGGAGAGCTTAATTGCACCAGTGACTACATGAAAGATCCTTAGCTTAGTGCCTGACACATAATAAATTATCCTAGAGAACATTTATCTTGGCCTGAGTCTCCCAGAGGAGCAGAACTTAGTCCCGAGGAAAGAAAGGAAAAGGTGATCTAAGCAGTGAGTAGGTTGTGCAGGAAGGAGGACATAACATCTGTGTTTTAAAAAAATAAAGGCCAACTGCTTTAAGGGACCACAGCCAGGTGAAGATCAAGATAATGTATCAAGGGTTCAGAATGGTAAGCTAAGGGTGGAGTACTTTCTCCTGACTTCTGGAGAGTTACTGACAGGTTTAACTGAGAGGAACAACTTGAATCGGTTTAAAAAGTGAAGGTATGAGAGATAAGTTAAATTATATCAAGAAGCAGTAGGGGCACCTAGGTGGCTCAGTTGGTTAAGCATCCAACTTTGGCCCAGGTTATGATCTCGCAGTTAGTTAGGGCCCCGCATTGGGCTCTGTGCTAACAACTCAGCTTGGAGCCTGCTTCAAATTCTGTGTCTCCCTCTCCCTCTGCCCCTCCCCTACTCATTCTCTCTCTCTCATAAGTAAATAAACTTTAAAAAAAATAATAAAAGCAGTAGGCAAAATGTAGAACTTGGGATAGTCCACAGGACTAAAGGTAGAGACAGAAGACAGTATTCTAGATTGAGCGATATTTAAGAGTACTAATAAGCAAGTGTAATGTGTGGTCAGTGTTTGGATCCAGATTAAAATCTAAAATAGAAAGCTGGGGCACCTGGCTAGCTCAGTTGGTGGAGCATGCAACTCTTAATCTCCAGGTTGTAGGTTTGACCTCCACATTGGGTGTGGAGATTACTTAAAAAAATAAAATCTTTAAAAAAAAAAAAGAAATAGAAAGCTTATTTGCCAAGAACAATAGGCATGGTGGCTGCCATTTATGTGATATTCTTATTTAAAAAAAGGTTGAGGGGCGCCTGGGTGGCTCAGTCGGGTAAGCGTCGGAGTTCAGCTCAGGTCATGATCTCGAGGTTCCAGAGTTCAAACCCTGTGTCAGGCTCTGTGCTGACAGCTCAGAGCCTGGAGCCTGCTTCAGATCCTGTTTCTTCCTCTCTCTCTCTGCCCCTTTCCCACTTGCGCTCTGTCTCTCTCTCAAAAATAAATAAAAATATTTAAAAAAAATAAAAATAAAAAAAGTTGTAATCCTCATCTTTCAGGTCAAAGAAAGGGATTCTTCAAAAAAGTTGCATGGGTTTTCCTAAAGTTACACACTAAGTAGCTGAACCAGGATTCAAACCGAATGGCCTTTTAATGTTAGTCCTTACATTATGAAACATTCCCTCCCATAGCATGTGGCTGTGATGGCTTTTGCTTGTGCAGGCCCAAGACGCTGTGTCAATCCTTGACATTGGGAATAATTTAGAAATGGAGGCTCTCTAGAATTACTGCATTTTTCCTATTTTGCTTATAGGAAGAGTAAGTCTGTGTAGTAAACGAAGTTGCTAGGTGACCATGACAAAGCTAATTTCAAATGTCAAAACCCTGCCCATAATTACTGTTCTTACTGTCTTTGGGTCATGAGGGAGAGAGGAAGAGCAAAAGTTGAGAAAGTGTTTGTTAGTGGGAGAAAGAGAGAATATTGTATTGATGGTAAAATGGCTTACAAACTTGGAGGAGTTTTATTAGTTTAAAATTGGGTGTGGTGGGTACCTTAAAAACCAGCCCAGAAATTTTCTCCCTAACTTTTTCATTTTGATGATTTCAAACCTATAGAAAACTTGAAAGGATGTGCAATATACATAGGTAAACCTTTTGCCTGGATGCACTAGTTTTTAACCTTTTGCTACACATTTAAAATTATTGAACCTTCTGGGGCGCCTGGGTGGCTCAGTCGGTTAAGCGTCCGACTTCGGCTCAGGTCACGATCTAGTGGTATGTGAGTTCGAGCCCCGCGTCGGGCTCTGTGCTGACAGCTCAGAGCCTGGAGCCTGTTTCAGATTCTGTGTCTCCCTCTCTCTCTGACCTTCCCCCCTTCATGCTCTGTCTCTCTCTGTCTCATAAATAAATAAATGTTTAAATAAATAAATAAATAAATAAATAAATAAATAAAAATAAAATTATTGAACCTTCTGAAAGTGCGTCGCAGCCATCAAGATGGCCTCCCCCACCATGTGTCAATATATATTGCCTAAGGACAAGGACATTTGGCTTCTCACCTATGATAAATTAATATGATAAGCACAATACTGATAGAATATGATACGTAGTCCATATTGAAAGTTTCCCATTTGTCCCAAAAGGGTTCTTTTGCTTGTTTATCTTTTATTTATTTTTTTGAGTTTATTTATTTATTTTGAGAGATGGGGAGAGAGAATTCCAAGCAAGCCACACACTGTCAGCATGGAGCACAACGTGGGTCTCTAACCCAGGAACCCTGAGATCATGACCCAAGCCAAAGTCAAGAGTTGGATGCTTAACAGACTGAGCTACCCAGGCGCCCCTAGTTGTTTTATCTTTAATTTTGCGATCCCAGATTCAGTCAGGAATTGCATGTTGTAGTTGGCTGTCGTATTTGTTTAGTCTTAAATCTGAAACTTCTTTTGTGTTTGTTTTTCATGGCATTTACATTTTGAATAACACATACCGATTGTCTTGTAGAATGTTCCGCGATTTAAGTTAGAGTACTTGTTTTTCATGATTGGATTGAGATGGAGTATTTTTTGGAAGGATATTTTTTATAGGTTTTATTGTTGTTTTTGAAATGTAGGAGATAAATGAATCTATAACTACGGATTCCTGTTTTTTCCCAAACCTCCACCTAGTAATTCCAGTCAGAGCTGGAATTACTAACAGATGTTAAAATTTTAGCATTTATTAATGAGTCTTAGGTGAATGTTTTCATACATTGGTGATTGTGGTTTCATATTTTTAACTTAATGTCTTTTCTCACCCATAGGAAAGATTCCTAGGCTTGGACCTAAAGCTGCTTTCTTGAACAGGAAAGTCATTAAGCCTGTCTTTACATCATTGAGTGGGAAGAACAGCAGCCCATCTAATACATTCTAGTATGCAATAGACTGCAGCCTGTTGGGTACTCTTGGCAATAGACTCTAAAGCTAAAGGGAGGGGGATAAACACATTTATACAGGAGATCATCAACATGCCAATCCAGTGAAACTGAAAGCTGGTTAGTTTTCAAGGTCTGTGGGAGGATATCCACTGCTCACTGGGTCCTGAGTGCTTTACTAAAGGACTTATAACCTTACCCACCACCTTTGTTCACAGCTCAATGGAGTTTGTGACAGCCCTAGAAGACCTCCAAACAGGGGCTAGCTGCCCCATCTGTCTGGACTACTTGAAAGACCCAGTGACCATCAACTGTGGGCATAACTTCTGTCTCTCTTGCATCAGTATCTCCTGGAAGGATCTAAATGATACTTTCCCCTGTCCCTTTTGCCGTCATTGCTTTCCAGAAAGGAAGTTCACAAGCAATCCCCAGCTGGGCAATTTGATTGAAATTGCTAAGCTACTACAGGTAAGAAGAAGCAAGAGGAAGAGGAAAGAAGAGAAGCTTATATGTGAAAAGCATAATCAGGTTTTGACCTTTTTCTGTCAGAAGGACCTAGAAGTTTTATGTCCACAGTGTAGTTTCTCCACTGATCACCGGAATCACTACATTTGGCCCATAGAGAAGGCTGCTCCTCATCATAGGAAAAGATTAGAGAATTGCATTGAACCATGGAAGGAGAGAATTGAACAAGTGGAAAAGGTGATAATGATGCAAACCAGAAAATCATTGGAACTGAAGAAGAAGGTGGAATATAGGAGGGAAGAAATAAAGTCTGAATTTGAGCAACTTTTGTTGTTTCTCAAAAATGAGCAAGAGACTGTTCTTCGGCAATTACAAGATGACGAAGTGGACATTTTAACAAAACTAAATGAAAACCTGACAACATTTTCAAATCATCTTTCCACATTAAAATATCTACTAAAGGAGATTGAGGGCAAATACATGAAGTCAGGGCTGGAATTTCTAACAGATGTTAAAAGTATCTACCATAGATATAAAACCTTAAAGTCCCCTGAACCTTTTTCATTCCAATTAAAGGAATATGGTTACCATCTTCCTCCACAATATTCTGGCCTAAACAAAATTATCAAGCGATTTCAAGTAGATCTAATTCTAGATCCTGAAACAGCACATCGTAGGCTTATTATCTCGGAAGATAGAAAAACTGTGCAATATGGAAATAAGATGCATAGCTTACCTCATAACCCAAGGAGGTTTTATCTCTGCCCGGCTGTTCTGGGTTCTGGGGGCTACAATTCTGGCAGGCAGTATTGGGAGGTGGATGTGAAAGATAAGCCTGAATGGATTGTTGGTGTCTGCAGAGACTCTCTTCCCAGAAGGAGAAAGAATCAGAATCAACCAATTTTAGTGCAGGATGGATTATGGGGTATTGGGCGATGTAGTCAGAGTAATTATATTGCGTTGGGTCCTAAAAAAATTAATCTGCTGCCAAAAGTAATACCCAGAAAGATTGGCATTTTTTTAGACTGTGAATTGTGTGAGATTTCTTTTTACAACTTGAGTGATAGATCTCTTCTCTATATTTTTAACTATTATTTTACAGAAACACTCTGGCCTTATTTCTACACTGGAACAGACTCAAAACCTCTTAAAATCTGTACAGTAACAGATTCTGAATGATGAACTATTGTAAAATTCTTAATTGTTTTTTTTTCTATTGAGGCAGTGCACAGAACTAAGCCAATTAATCTAGTCTCAACAATTCTGTTGTTTTTTGTTGTTGGTTTTTTGTTTGCTTTGTTTTGTTGCAGTTTTAGTTTTTCCTTTAAACAACCAGAATGGTTTTTATCTCTGTTTCAGCAGCTTCTAGAAAATATAGTTATAGGGGCACCTGGCTGGCTCAGTGTGTAGAACATGGCAACTCTTGATCCCAGGATCAAGTCTGAGCCCCACGTTAGGGGTAGAGTTTACTTTTTTTAAATATGGTTATGGGACACCTGGGTGGCTCATTCAATTGGGCATCTGACTCTTGATTTTGGCTCAGGTCATGATTTCGCAGTTTGTGGAATCGAACCCCACATTGGGCTCTGAGCCGACAGCATGGAGCCTGCTTGGCTGCTTGGGATTCTCTCTCTCTCTCTCTCTCTCTCTCTCTCTCTGTCTCGATAAATAAACAAACAAACAAACAAACAGGGAAAAGTCTGGTTATGCCTACTTTACAGATAAATTGTGGGATCAAATTGGAGAATGGTTTGGAAATTCTAATAAAATACCTATAAAATATGTTACTTTAGAAGTCTAGTAATTGTCATTAAAAGTCCAATAAATTTTTTTGTGTTGCCTACATGTTTTGCCATAAAAAAATACATAAGCCTTTATGAAAAGCATCCGTTACCATGCCAGGACCATGTGCTCTATAAAGGTAGCCACTTTGAACTTTCATCTGTTTACCTCAGTATTTCTTTGTAACATGTTTTGTTGTGTGTGTGTGTGTGTGTTAGTCTTGACTTAGTACTATGGAAAATGAGGTGATGCCCCCACCATATACATATCTCATATACCTCATATACTTATTAAATTACATATACACACAATAAATCATTTCCCTCTTTCCATTTGGACAATGTACCCTGTAGCTCTGTTCAACTACCATCCTTTACTTCATTTTGGAAACTGACCTCTTTTCTCAGAATCCCTTTTATTTAGTTCTATGTTTTCTTTCTTAGGCTTTTTCTAGTCTGGAGATTACACCTTTAAGTAGATAATATATGTAAAATTTGGAGCTTGTATCAACAACAACAAAAAATACTGCTGAGCCTTTGGATTTGTGTTGAATCTAGATCAAGTTGGATAAAATTCACATCTTCACAATATTGAGGCTTCTAATCCATGAACTAATTTATTTGGCTCTTTTACTTCTCTCTGCAACGTTTGTAGTTTTAAGCATATATGACTTAAAAAAAATTGTTTTTTTTTACATTTATTAATTGTTGAGAGATGGAGAAAGACAGAGCACTAGTCAGGGAGGGATAGAGAGAGGGAGACACAGAATCCCAAAGCAGGGTCCAGACTCTGAATGGTCAGCACAGAGCCTGATGCGGGGCTCAAACTCAAACCGTGAGATCCTGACCAGAGCTGAAGTCAGACGCTTAACCGACTGAGCCACCCAGGCACCCCATACCGTATATGACTTTTAACATCTTTTTGTCAGATTTATCCCTAAATAGAGTCCATTGGGTTTTCTACAAAGATGATTTTGTCATATTCAAAGAAACATTTTTATTTCTTCCTTGACAGTCTAGGTCCTTTTCCTTTTTCTTGCCTGATTGCACTGAGTAAGACCTCAAGCAGAATGGTAATTCTTAATATTTCGTGATTGGTATTACCCATCATTTTACTGCTCATATTTCCTCACTTGATTTTTATACTTTTTTTAAAACCTAACTTTGATACTTCCTAGTATTTACATAAAATAATTTCAATTCAGTATTAAATAGTAAAAATACTGTCAATTCAGTATTATCTAATCATTTACCCACTGGTAGATGTTTACTTAGGTCATATCTTTTGAAATAATTTAGTTTATGTAGATACTTTTAACAAAATAGAGGATACACCATAATGGAAACTAAAACACTCATGTATCCATGACCCAATTTAATACAACATTAGCATCACCTATGAGGTTCCCCCTGTGCCCCTTCTCAACCCCAGCCTCTTCACTTCCTGGTCCTATCTAGTTCCCTCCACTATTCTTAGTTTGATATTCCATTGTTTTCTGGACTTTTCCTGTGTATGTATCTCTAAACAAAATGTTTAGTTCCACATGTTTTTTCAATTAACATAGTTAATTATAACAGTTAACATACAGTGTTAGGTTTCAGATGATTCAGTAATTCCATACATTACTCAGTGCTCATCATGATAGGTGTATTCTTTAGTCTTTAGTTCCAAATGTTTTTGAATTTTTCATAAAGTTGATGCATCATGTTGAATTTCTTAAAAAAATTTTTTTTTTTTTAACGTTTAGTACTCAGAGACAGAGCATGAGCACGGGAGGGGCAGAGAGAGAGGGAGACACAGAATCCAAAGCAAGCCCCAGGCTCTGAGCTGTCAGCACAGAGCCTGACGCGGGGCTCGAACACATAAACCGTGAGATCATGAGCTGAGCTGAAATTGGACGCTTAACTGACTGAGCCACCCAGGCCCCCTGATCATGTTGAATTTTTTTCATTCAACATTATGTTCTTGAGATTCACATTTTTTGCTTAAAGTTGAACTTCATTCTACTTCTGACGGACATTCAGTTTGAAACTTTCACAAACAGCTGCTATGGAAAATAATTTGACATTATCCAATAAAGATGAAGGTTTAGCAAGTCCCTCCCCGGAGAAACCAGATGCATAATTTCCAAAGTGCTGTGCCGATTTATACTCACACTACAGTGTATAAATGTTTTCATTGCTCTGCTTCAACAGTACTACATTTATTTATTTATTTTCACTAATTGTAAATGTTAAATATCTCCAGTTTTAATTCCCATGATCTCTAATAATAGACCATATTTTTATAGCTTAATAATCGCTTCTGTTTATCCTATAAAATACCTGGTGTTACCCCTCCACTCCCATTTTTCTATTAGTCTGTCTCATTGATTTATAAGAGTTCTTTATATTTTCTGTGTTTTAGTCCTGTAGCATTTATGTTCACTGTATGTTCTTCAAAGTTTATCTCACTCTTACTGTGGTGTCTTGAACAGAAGGTAAGTTTGATATATTTGATTTTATCATTCTTTCCTTTTGAGGTTTGGATTCTTTAAGAAATCCCCTATTCCAGGAGGCAAACCAGAAGAGGCTCTTAAGTACAAACTTGCTGGAAGGGTTGGGGGGATGGACTAAATGAGTGATGGGCATTAAGGAGGGTCCTTGGTGGGATGAGCACTGGGTGTCCTATGTAAGAGAGGAATCACTGGGTTCTACTCCTGAAGCCAACACTACACTGTATCTTAACTAACTTGAATATAAATAAATTTAAAAAATGTTTCTACTCCAGAAACATTAAAATATTCTATGTGTGCTTTTAATCATCTACTTAGAAGCTGATTCTGTGTTTGGGAATAGGATGGGGCTTGCCTATATATTTAGTTGTACATACTGTATGAATGACCAATACATTCATTCATAATGTATGAATGACCAATGGACACACACCATTTATTGAGAGGTCTGTCATTTACCCAGCCGATTTGCAATGCCACCTGTATCTGACATCTAATATGATCTACTGGTCTATTGGTCTGTCCTTGGATCAATACCATACGTCTTACAGCTCTCTCATTCTTGATATCTGGTGACAATTTTCATCATCTGTTCAGGCTTACCTTGACAACTCGTGGCCTCTTTCATATAAATTTTAGAGTCAGCTTGCCAAATTAAACATTGTAACTTGGAGATTTTATTTGAAATTGCATTGACACTAAACATCAAGTTGGAGAGAATTGACACCTATATTGAGTTGCCCAATCCATGTATGCCTTTACATCAATTTAACTCTTCTTTAAAAGCCATACAATACCCACCAGTGGGGTGCCTTAGGTAAAACTGAACATTCTAACTCACATGACTTCCATAGGGCACACTTGACATCAAGATTACTCAGAAGAATAATGAATATTAATAAGCAGGTTTGCAGCAAGTAGCTTCATTTATTTCCATGGGAGCCCTCACTGTAGTCAACATAGCTGCCTCAGGGCACTTTTGGGTTCTCTGTGACATCGTTCAGGTGGGAGTAAAGACATTGGGAAAATGAGGGGCCTGCACTGGTTTAAAAGCTTCATGTTCCAGGAGGCCATTACATTTTGTAAGTTACCTGACAAGTGGGATTCATGGACTGGAAGTGACCTTCCGAAATATCACTGAAGAGTTGATAAGTCTCTGGAGGAAGCACATGTACAAGATACAGCAAAAGGGTTTTGAGGTTGTTTGAACTTGATAGGTTTGGGAACCAGTTTCCTTACCTTTAAAACTGAAAAATAATCTACCTTATAGGATTGATTAAAGACAATGCTCCTAGCTGCCAGCCTCAATAATACCAAGACTACAGGCTTAGTCAGCCCTTGCTCATATGAATTAAACTTAATGCAGCTAAGCATTTTGTACGTTAACAATAGCTCATGTAGGGGCACCTGGGTGGCTCAGTTGGTTAAGTATCTGACTCGATTTTGGCTCAGGTGATGATCTCATGGTTTGTACGTTTGAGCCCCATGTCAGGCTCCATGCTGACAGCACAGAACTTGCTGGGATTCTCTCCCTCTCTGCCCCTCCCCTGCTCACTCTCTCTCAAGATAAATAAATAAATAAAAAGAATAGCTCATTTGATTTCTTCTAGGGAGGGGGTTTTAACTCAGACATTTTTAAATATAATTTTTGTGGGTTTTTTTTTTTTTTTTTTTTTTTTTTGGTTTATTTTGAGAGAAAGAGAGAGTGTGTGCAAACAAAGAAGGGACAGAGAGGGAGAGAGAGAGAGTCCCAAGCAAGCTCCGTGCTGTCAGCACAGAGCCCAACGCAGGGCTCAGTCTCAGTAACTGTGACATTATGACCTGAGCTGAAATCAAAAGTTGGGTGCTTAATCTAGTTTTAATGTTTCAATTATTCATTGTTTACAAGATTGCTTTACAACCATTGTTGTCAGCTTCTTAGGGGGCAACCACTCTCAACTCTTGTTCTTTGGGTGTTTATACTTACTAAATAACAAGCTGATAGTAATTCTTATGGATTTTTCCATTTTTGGTAGTTTCATTTAACGTCCTACTTTGGAAGATGAGAATTTACGGCGGTTTTCACTCTGTGGTCTTCTCCTAATAGAATTTTTTATTTTCGTATAGACTATTTTCTGATGTTTATGGTATTTTGGCTATGTCAATACCATTCACCTCTGAGCCATGTATTATGCAATGATCGCATTTTGTTTTTCCACAACTTTGTTTTTCTGTAGTTAATAGTTGTTTTATATTTCTCATTTCCTTTGTTTCCCATGTCCTTATCCTTAGTTCATCCCCCAACTGCCCCTGCAGTTGTCTAAATTTCCCAATGTAAACATATTTAGCTTTCTATCACTTTGATCTTGCCAACTACTCTCAAGGAGCCCTGTAACCTGCTCCAATGCAGGCAGGTTCACGAAGCCAGCTGCTCATATAGCATCTTGGGGATGCCCTCGGGATCTCTTGAGTTGCTTTTTCTGTTTCCATATGATTTTCCATGAGGAGCTTGGTTTCTTGTTTCATTGGAGAGGTCCTTCAATAGCTTCCTAATAGTGGTGCTTCGGAAATACATTTTTTGAGACTTTCAAGTCTGAAAGTATCTATAGTGTATCCTGATATTTAACCAAAAGTTTCTCAGTTTCTAATTTTGAAATAATCTACCGTTACATACTTTTAGCATTTTTTTGTTGTGAAATATATTGTTATGATGTATGAAATGTGTTTTAAAATACACTGGCAGGAACAGTGTTTCTGTATAAGCATGATTTTTAATCAATACTGTATACAGAATTCGCCAGTTTCCTTAATCAAGAATTCACATCTAGGGATGGTCGGCTGGCAATCTAATGGGAAACTCAAACTCCAAATGCTACAACATTGCTTCAGTTATCTTTTTTTTTTTTAACTATTTTTTAATTTTATTTTTTGAGAGACAGAGAGAGATAGAGCTCAAGTAGGGGAGGAGCAGAGAGAGGAGGCAGACACAGAATCCAAAGCAGGATCCAGGCTCTGAACTGTCGGCACAGAGCCCGATGCGTGGCTCGAACCCACGAACACAAGATCATGACCTGAGCCAAAGTTGGACACTCAACCGAGTCACCCAGGCACCCCAGCTTCAATTATCTTAATGTCCCTTAAGTTCTAAGGCTGTACTTAAACGAATGGATTATAGTGGACATAAAGGATGGAGTGATATTGGTGAAATTAGTGGTTTTGAACATATATGTGTATATATATGAATTGACTGAAATATTTGAGTCACTCACTCCATACTGTTGCATTTATAGGACACTAAGGTCTAGGAAACCCTGTAGCTTCTACCTGATAAAAACGAGCCTTGTCCTCACAATAAGTATAATGTTAGATGAATTCTTGCCTTTATGGAATTGTGTTTGCTTCAAGTGAACCTTTGGTGCAAGATCAGAACACTTAAGCAGATGGAGTGCTGAGTTTACCAGCAAGGCCATATGAACGCCCAGTGTGTACCTGCTAAGTAAATAACTATTTCAAAAAGTGTCTACAGGTGGGACAAAATTTTGATTGATACTTGCTTTTATTATTATTAGCCTTTACACACCCAGCACTATTGACAGTTATACTGTTATCTGTTGAGAAGAGTAATAATTGTGCAAAACCAAATTGGCTTAGCTCCTTTCATAACATGTGTGGTAGATAATAAATCTGTGTAAATAATGTAGATGTATTCCTTTATATGTTTAAAGGAAAAGAGTAATATACTCAAGTGTCTACCATTCAATTTAAAAAATATACCTGTAACTTAAAAGCCCCTCCTCAATTGCATTCTCTCTCCTCCCTGGAACCAAGGCTAATCACTACCCTGAATTTTGTATCGAAGCACTTGTTTGCTTTTCTTTGTAGTTTTTATCTTACATATCTGTAATAAATTGTTTAATTTTGTCTGATTTGAGCTTTATAAATAGAACATACAGTAGAGATTTCTATATGACTTGCTGTTTTCTCTGAACATTGTTAAGATTCATCCATACTAGGACTCTTGGCTGGCTTAGTCAGTAGAGAGTGCCACTCTTTATCTTGGGGTTGTAAGTTCGAGTATCACCTTTGGTGTAGAGATATCTTAAAAATACATACAGATACATGCAACTTTGTCTTTTTTTTTTTTTTTTTTTTTTTTTTTTTTTTTTTTTTTTAGAGAGAGCGTGCAAGCAGGGGAGAGGCGCAAAGGGAGACAGAGAAAGAATCTCAAGCAGGCTTCACCCTCACCACGGAGCCCAAAGAGGGCTCAATCCCACAACCCTGGGATCATGACCTGAGCTGAAATCGAGTGGGTGACTCAACCAATTGAGCCACCCAGGCTCCCCTGTTGCTTTTTCTTCATTGCTGCATGGTATTTATTGTATGATTGTAACACAATTTGTCCATTCTGTAATTTCTACAGTTAATAAGATCTATATGACATTTTCCTTTACCAGAAAGGAAGTATTTTTCTTTCTTTTTTGAAATGGGTGTATTTTATTTTATTTATTTTATTTTTGAGAGAGAGTGAGTGCATGTGTACATGTTGGGGAGGGGCAGAGGAAGAGGGAGAGAATCTTAATGAGGCTCCACACTCGAGTCGGGAGTTTGATCTCACCCCCAACCGTGCAATCATGACCTGAGCCAGTTCCCTTCAACCAACTGAGCCACCCAGGCACCCCAAGGAACATCTTTTTCTAATTGTCAACTACAACCAAGCTAATTAGCAAGGAATTTCTTAATTGAAAAAATAAGTAGTAATTGCTGTACAGGAAAACAAAACAGGGTACTGTGATAGACGGTGTTGGGGTGGGGATAGCAATTTTAAACAGGGTTGTTGAGAAGGCCCTATTGAGAAACTGGCCTGTGAGGCAAACATTGAAGAAGTTGTGCAGAAATCTGCTATAGAATGTGTCAGGCAGAAGGAATAACAGGTGCAAAGTCATAAGGAAAGATGGGATCTAGTCTGTAGGAATAGCAAGGAGTTCAGTAAATAGTTGGGAGAGTAACAGGAAGTAAGATCCCGAAGCAGCAGGGGCACAAATAGTATGCTGTCTGGGATATGACTCTAAGGGCCACTGAACGAGAAGGGAAGTCATTGAGCAGAAAAGTGGCACATTCATATTTCAGAAGGATCACTCTGGGGCGTCTGGGTGGCTCAGTCTGTTAAGGGTCTGACTCTTGGTTTCAGCTCAGGTCATGGTCTCCAGTTTGTGGGTTCGAGCCCCGCACCAGGTTCAGCACTCTTGGTGTGAAGTCTGCTTGGGATTCCCTCTCTCCCTCTCTCTCTCTGCCTCTCCCATAATCACTCTCTCTCTTTGTCAAAATAAATAAATTAATTAAAAAAATAAAGAAATAAATAAAAGGATCACTCTGGCTGCTGTGTTGAGGATAGACTGAGGGAGCAAGGTTAGAATCAAGACAACAGATTAGGAGGATACTGGAATGCAGAAGAGAGATAACGGTGCTTGAACCAGAAAGGTAGTGATGGAGGTGGTAAGAAGTGGTCATATATCAGGTTTGTCATAGAGGTTCTTCTTTGTGAGTAAAACATTGCTTTCTCATTCCAAGCAGAAAGACGAAAAAACAAAACTGCTTTGCAGTTCAGTGCTTTTCTTTTCAGTGGTACATCCCACAAGTGGTAGCTTCTGAGATACAGTGAAGCCTTTTCCCGTTAACAACAATTGCAGTGGGCCATCAGGGGAATCCTTCAGCCTAAAGCCAGTCACAGCTGAGCCATTCCCCCTTGTCTCTATAGCCAAGCTCGGTGGCTTCCTTAGCCAAGAAAACCAGCCACAGTTCAAAGACATAGCATCACTTCTGTGAGAAAATACTTTTCTGATTGAAAAATTAGTAGTGTGCTTCCAGGATCCCTGCCCTGCCCCGCACCTGTCAGTTTCGGGTTACTTAACATTCCTCCACCCAGGTTGTGCCCCCCAAATCATCTCTCTAATATTCTTTTCCTCGTGTCCCCTACATCATCAGGCTTATTCCCAATTGTCCCCTTTTTAAACCTTCCCCATCACCCAAAGAAAGGCAGTGGACTAGTGGAAAGACCATGCATTTGAAATCCCGAACTAAATTGGTCTGTTTGTGCCAGTTAGCGCTCAGTGCCTTTCGATTTTATCTTTTCAAAAAATCTGCTTTGGGTTTGTTGATTTTCTCCATTATTCCTAATTTTCACTTTCATTGACTCCTTTCAGCTTTATTGATCTATTATTAAAAATAATAGGGGTGCCTGGGTGTCTCAGTCGGTTGAGCATCCAACTTCGGCTCAGGTCATGATCTTGGGGTTCGTGAGTTCGAGCCCTGCATCGCTCTGTGCAGATATCTGGGAGCCTGGAGCCTGCTTCCGATTCTGTGTCTCCCTCTCTCTCTGCCCCTCCCCTGCTCATGCTCTGTCTCTCTCACTCTCAAAAATGAATAAATGTTAAAAAAAAAGTTTTAAATAATAATTTTTATTATTCTGCTTGCTTTTGGTTTAGTTTGCTCTTTTATCTCTACCTTCTTAGGGCAAAGCTTGGGCTACTGGTTTTAGACCATTTTTTTCTAATATATACACTTAATATTGTAAATTTCCCTAAAATATTGCTTCAGCCACATACCACAAACATTAATACATTGTAATTTCATTTTCATTTACTTCAAAGTATTTTTTCAATTTCCATGAGACTTACTCTTTGACCCATGGATTATTTACAAGTATATTATTTAAATTTTGAAACGTGGGAATTCTCCAGTTATCTTTCTGTTATTGACTTCTATGTTTATTTTGTATGGTCCAAGAAAGAATGTAATTTGTGTGATTTCTACTCTTTAAAGTTGTTAAGGATTGTTATATTGCCCATGTTAGGGTTTAGCCTGGTAAATATTTCATTGACACTTGTGTATCATGCTTTCTGTGGGCTTAAATGAGAATTAAAAACAATTTTTTTAAGTTTTATTTTTTTAAGTAATCTCTACACACAACGTGGAGCTTGAACTCACAACCTCAATATTAAGAGTTACATGCTCTTCTGACCTTGCCAGCCAGGTACTCAAGCTGAGCATTTTTTTATGATTCCGTTTTATCTCCTCTATTAACTTATTATTATTTTATACCTTGAAAAAAACATTTTAGTGGTTCTCCTGTGGCTTACAGTATACATTTTTATTTATTTTTATTATTTTATTATTTTTATTTTTATTTAAAAAATTTTTTAATGTTTATTCATTTTTTTTTAATGTTTATTTATTTTTGAGACAGAGAGAGACACAGCATGAACGGGGGAGGGGCAGAGAGAGAGGGAGACACAGAATCGGAAGCAGGCTCCAGGCTCTGGGCCATCAGCCCAGAGCCCGACGCGGGGCTTAAACTCACTTATTTTCATGTGAGAAAATAAAGAACTGTGAGAGAATAAGTTTTTATTGTTTCAGCCATCCTGTCTGTAGTATTTTGTTACACTAGCCCAAACAGACTAATACATAGATAATTATAGAAAAAGAGGGATGGAAACCGACTGCCTTGTGATAGTTGAAAAACATAAACAAACCATGCACTTACATGTACCTTCTTCATAGCATATGGCAACAGATTTAGAATGGGGAGGGCAGGGGGCATATGCCGGAGGGCCCAAGTCCAGCTCATCCTGTATCAAGGCCTCAGTAGCTATGCTGGATGAGTGGGGTACTGCACCCATGTTTCAAGGCATATTGGGCAGGTGGGTATTGAAGGCTTAGTTTCAGGGCCTGTGAGAGCCTCTATTTCCAGGAGGTCTCAGCATGAAGCTTCCTTGACTCACAATGGGGTCATTTTTCAATAAACCCATCAAAAATGGAAAATATTGTAAGTAATACTACTGTAAAATAACCTACCAAACACCACAGCTTAGTCTAGTCTATGTTAAATATGCTCAGAACACTTACATTAGCCTACAGTTCGGCAAAGTCATCTATTTTATAGATGACAAAATCATCTCTTTTATAGATTACAAAGCCTATTTTATAATAAAATGTTGGATATCTCATTGCAGGGGCACCTGAGTGGCTCAGTCAGTTAAGCATCAGACTTCAGCTCAGGTCATGATCTCACGGCTCATGAGTTTGAGCCCTGAATTGGGTGAGCTCAAGCCCCTCTCTTTCTCTTTCTCTCTGTCCCTAGTGGGATTCTCTCTCTCTGCCCCTCACTCACTCATGCTCTCTATCTCACCAAATACAATTAAAAAAATGATAAAATAAAATAAATTTTTTAAAAAGTTCTTTAAAAAAAGAATATCTCCTTGAATACTGTACTGAAAGTGAAAACCAGAATTTTTTTTAATGTTTATTTATTTTAAGAGAGCATGAGCAGAGGAGGAGCAGGGAGGGAGGTAGAGAGAGAGAATCCCAAGTAGGCTCCGCACTGTTGGCTTGATCCCATGAATAGTGAGATCATGACCAGAGCCAAAATCAGGAGTCAGACGCTTAACCAACTGAGCCACCCAGGCGTGCCAAAAAACAGAATGGTTACAAATGTATTGCTTTCTTATCCTCATGGTCATGTGGCTGACTGGGAGCTGCAGCTTGTGGCTGCTGCCCAGCATCAGGAGAGAGTGTCAGACCACATGTTGCTGGCCCAGGAAAAGATCAAAATTCAAAATTTAAACTACAGTTTCTATTGACTGTGTATCGCTTTCACACCATCATAAAGCTAGATCGTCTGAATGTGCCTAACAGTGGTTTACAGCATATAACTAAGCATCCTGCATCGAGAGCCCAGGGGCAACTTATGGCTATCACGCTGCTCCAGAGTCTCCAGGAAGCATGAAAGGAGTTTCTGGGGGCACTAATAGGAATGCCTAATATATTCCTATGTAGACAGATTCTACAGCCTTCTTTGGAAGTAGCCTCCTTAAAGGTGGGCTGATTTGCAAGTAACAATAAAAATGGCCTTAAGCAAAATTTATAAATGAGGAATAAGTTGCCTCCAGAACCTAAAAAGGCCTAAAAGATGTTGGGCTTGTTTTCATGTTGTGCATTTTGAGAGGGTCAATAGCTACGTCTTGGCAACATCAGGGATAGAGGTGACCTCAGTTGCAAGTAACTTTCAGGAGATTAACCAAGGTTGTAGTCCAACAGATCTCAGGAGGAGTATGTCATAAGTGTAAATCATAACCTTAGAGAAAGTTGAATGTAGTAAAAATCTTGCCCTCAAATGTTGTATGTCAAGGCAAAGCTGTTGAGTAACCTAGAATTGCCGGATAGAGGTATATGAAATCCCTTTGGAGGTGAAAGTTATGGCTGGGAAGCTGTTGAAATAGACCCTGAACCTAATATATTGGCCAAATGTGTAACAGCTAGGTATTTACCAGTTGTCGATTGGATGGAATCAGCAATTATGACAACACTGGGTAGGACCACAGCATTAAGGTTGTAGTGAGATGCCATCCATTCTTTAAGTTAAGACAGGCAGTTTCCCCGTTAAACAGAGAAGCAGTAAGGATAACATCTACTCTACGTAGATCTTCAATAATGTATTTCAGTTCTTGAATGCCCAGTTTTAACTAACATTTAGTCATATTGTCTATTTTAACTATGGGTGGGGGCATTTATTAGGGTCCATTCTGTAAAGCCAATTTGTAAGTGCCAGTGATTTGATTTAATTTTAATTTATTACTCCCTGGATTATCTCATCTATGCCTCCTCTTGGGCATTTTAGGAAAATGTGTGCTGTGACCACAGGGAATTTAGGCCAGGCAACTGTTCTGACAGCTAAGATGAGACATACCTCTTTGATGTCTATTTTATGTTCAGTAACGTCACTAATGTTATAGGGGGTACCATGTCTGAATTTAGTGGGATCCCACTAAATCAGCATCTAAGTTAAGGAAGCACAAAATAGAATCTCACCCTTTTATTCTTTTTCTTCTGTAGATTCTTGTAGTAACTAACTCTTGATTTGTCAATTAGGTCAAATTATGAATGAACCTCTGTTCTAGTGTTTTGGTTCCTTTCCCTAAATCCAGTTTTTCCTTCCTTCTTTCTTTTTGACTTAGATTCTAGAGCCTTTCCTTGGGAGAGACAACATTAAAGGTGGGCTGATCTGCAAGTAAAAGCATAAATGCTCAAAGTGCATGATTGCTTTGGCAGCAGCACCAAAGAAAAAGTGGAGAAAATTCCCTGAAGGTGTCGCTCAACATCTCCCAAAGTCTGCTCAGAACACCCAATGTTAACACCAAGTTGTATAGTCAGAGTAGACCCTCAACCAAAATTTTGTTCACTGTTGGGACTGATGATGCCACACACAGCAGAAAGATTTGAAGAAGTTTATTACTCATATAATTAGGTTTAGGGGAGAACAGCATGATGGTTACCCGAGTAGGTCCAATATGACTTGAGGGTGCAATGGAAGGAGATTAGCTTAGGGGTTTCTTATGGTGGTTACTGGATGGCATTGATGTGAAGGTTCTGGCACTATGAGGGGCTTGCTTGGTTTGAACTTCTCACCTGCACCCAAGGATGGAGCACTTGGGCTTTCTCTTCAGCTTTCCCAGGTATAGGGAAAAGGAGGAGAGAGGAGTGAGTCCTAAAAGTCTGGATAGAGACACCATCTCTATCTTCCAAGGCTGTTCCCCATAAAAACATCCTTGAACGTATAATTTGGAGCAATCAGTTCCTAATTCCCATGCAGAAACAAGACAGACCCACTGAGTGTCATCTCCCTATAATTTTATCTTCTCTCCTGCCTGGAATATAAAAGGTACTTATGTATAGCACCACATAATAAATGTATACAAAATGTGGAATATATGTAAATATACATATACAAAAAATCTATTGGAGCTGTAAAATTACAATGTATACACTCTGATCTTAGAATTCCAGAAACAGTTAATCTCCACATCTCTGTTAGTTCCCACATCTCTGTTGCTATTGAAACAAAGTGGAAAAAAAAAAGAGAGAGAGAGAGAGAGAGAAAACAAAATTAAAAAATGTGTTGAAGTCATAAAAGTATTTAAAAAAAAAACGTTGGTACCAGATTTACTAATACTTGTCCAATATTCTAAGTACTGTCCATAAATTACAGAAAGAGAATGAAGCCCACTCTTAATTCATCCTTCAAGATCCCTTACCGCACAGATGGTAAGAGGTTTAGGGTCCCGCCCCACACAGAAGTAAGGCTTTAGTACTTGAGAAAACGCATCGGTGAACGAATGGATGTGAGACCTGTCGTTCAAACTGTAAAAGGAAATCTCCCCCAACTCATAGTCCAGATAAACGCCCACCCCTCTGGGCTTTTCCTTCAACACAAGAGTGACAGGAACAGCCCCTTGTGCCACATAGGCACCATCCTGCAGCTGAACTGTCCAGCGTCTGTTCTGTCCTGACAGGGGCCGCTGTCCCTTCCAGGAGAGGGGGTCCTCACAGACCCCCACGGCCCACTCGCTCTTGTCACCCAGCTGCACCTCCCAGTAGTGTCGGCCCCCGTCGAAGCCCTCGGAACCCAGGACGACGGGATCCGTCAGAAGTCTCTTTGGATGCTGAGGGACGCTTGGCCTTTCCCTCACGAATGTCACAGACGTCCTATCCTCAGACACAAGCAGATGAGGATGTGCTGTTTCAGGATCCAGGGTAACTTCTCGTCGGAACCTCTGTATGATCTTCTGCAGAGCCAAGTACTGCGGGGGGAGACTGCAGCCTTCTCTCCTTAACTGGAAAGAGTAGAGAGCTGGGGGCTCCTGGTGCTCACACCGGGCACGGACACCCCCGAGGTCCGTCAGCAGTTTCACCTCTGACATCACACTCCTCTCGGCCACCTCCTTCAGGAGACCTCGGAGGGTGGAAACGTGGTCTGAAAACGCCGTTATGTTTGCACAGAGTTTCTGCTGAATGTCCTTCTCCTCTTCGGCCAGCCTCGACAGAACTGCCTCTTGCTGCCGGGCTACAGACCGGTTCAGGTGCTCAAACTCAGAGGCTAACTTCTGTCTGTGGCATTGCACCTGCTCTCCCAGCTCTAAGAGTCTCCTGTCTTGGGTGGCTACCAGCTGCTGCACAACTGCCAGCTGCCTCTTCAGGGGCTCCACGTAACTGCCGAGCCTTTGCCTGTGCTGGGAGGCGGCCTCCTCCGCGGGCCTCACCCGGTGGCCCCGGTGGTCAGGGGGCCGCACGCACGCGGGACACAACACCTGTAGGTCCTCCTCACAGAAGAGGGTCAGGACCCGGTTGTGCTTCTCGCACAGATGCCTCTCGTCCCGCCTCCCCCTCTTGCTCCTGCTGATGTGGAGGAGCTTGGCGACGTCGATCACCCTTCCCAGCTGGGCGTTGCTCCTCAAGTGCCTCTCTCGGCCTGGGTGGCGGCAGACGGGGCAAGGGAAGCTGTCGCTGAGATCAGCCCAGGATTGCCGGATGCAGCAGCGACAGAAGTTGTGCCCACATTCGGTGGTGACGGGGTCTCTCAGGTAGTCCAGACAGATGGGGCAGTTGGCTTGTGCCTGGAGTCCTGCCAGGGCTGACGACGCTGCCATTGGGCCGAGATAAACGTCTTTCTGGACCGACGAGGCTCTTCTGGAGGTGGTGCCCTGCGGGAGTCCTCCAGTGAGAGGCAGACACACCCTCAGATTTTACTGTCCTTTCCTGTCCTGGATGTCCTTTTGTCAAAGGAGGGCAGCCTTGCTGTCCTAGGAGGCCACTGGCCTCAGGTGCAGTCGTAGATGCCCAGAGCTCTGTTCACCACCTGCAGGTGATCACAGATGAGCTGGGCAGCCAGCTGTCCTCGGCAGCCCAGGGGATGTGAAGCCAAGGTCAGCAATTCTCTTGGGCAGAAGGCAGACACAACTTTAAAGTGCCGATTCGTCCCTAGAGATGAGAAAACATTGTTTCATGTAACAAAAATTACCATTTGTTTGGTGGCCTTGCCCACTGCCACATTGAGGCAGCCATCAATTCTTCTCTCCACCCCCAGGATTCCACCTACACCCACATCAACCACAGAGGGGCTGCATGGGACTGCAGAAAGTTAAAAGCTTTGAAAATTGAGCCTCCACCCAGGGTGGGATTTCCCCTTACTCATTATCTGGGGGATCTGGAGGAAGTACATAACATGCTCATCTCTAAGAGAATCAAGTAAATAAGGATAAATATCCCAATTTCAATCATTTCAATATCATCAAAGATACAATAAAGGAACCTGGTATATTTTGGTTTAAACCACAGATGTTTCTTAAACCACACCACTGAGCTCATAGTATGTCAAAACTTACTTTTCACTTAAGCTTCTCAGTTGCAGGATACAACAAACTGTGTACATAAGTGGTTTGGACTGGATTAGATTTACTCTGAGGACCCTGCCAAGTCAGAAAGCTGTGATTTTGACAAAATGCACAGAATGAAATTGGAGATCAGGAAATCAATGTGAGAAAATACTAAGAAACACACACATGTATACACAACGACCCTCCAAAGTCACTGATGAACTACCAACTAGTGATGATTGGTAGGAACAAGATCCCCAGAAGAGGGCATGGATTTTTTTCCTTAGAAGCAGCTACTGATTCTGGAATGCAGGTTATGCTTCAGACTGTGTCTCCCTCTCTCTCTGCCCCTCCCCTACTCTCTCTATCTCTCTGTCAAAATAAATAAGTAAATAAATAAATAAACATTGAAATGCAGGCTAACAGGCTGAAGCCAACCTTCAGGATTCCGGGGGAAATGTGGAGTTAAGGGCGCCCCATAGAGGATGTGTCCTGGCAAATACTCTAAACTTTAAATTGGTATCAGTGAAGTGTTATATACTAAAACAGTCATGAATGGCATACCCCTTAAAACATCCATTGATTTAATCATGTCCAGTGCTGATAGGTTTAAGACAATCTTTTCTTGATCGCCAGGGACCCCAAAATGAATTTCAAAGTGTTAAGGTATACAGTCTTGGTGATGTGTGCTATTATAAAAACATTCATACACAAATTGTGAGCCTGTAAGTTGGTACAACCACTTTAGAAAACTTTTGCAGGGACACCTGGGTGGTGCAGTTGGTTGAGCATTGGACTTTGGCTCAGGTCCTGATCTCACAGTTCATGAGTTTGAGCCCCACATTGGGCTCTGTGCTGACAGATCCTCTGTCCCCCTCTCTCTCTGCCCCTTCCCTGCTTGCACGCTCTCTCTCTCTCAAAAAATAAAACGTTAAAAAAAGAAAAAAATATAAAACTTTTGCATTATCAACTAACTTAGAACATATATGTATCTTAGGACCCAGTTACTCTACTCAGGCTGTGTAACCATCAGAAATACAAACCAGAAGATCTTCAAAATATGTGCACCAAAAGACATACATGAAGGTTCATGACAACATTTTTCGCAAGTCCAAACTTGAAATAATTCCAATCTGACTTTAGAATGCATGAGTGAATTGTGGTGTATTCATACAAATGGATCATTAATCAGCAATGGAAAGGCAGTAATGACTCTTCACCCTGAAAATTGGATGAATATCAGAGACATGTTGTGTGAAAAAAAGCCAGGTGCAAAATAATACAGACCCTGTGTAGGAAAAATGATTCCATGGTGTTAGCCCTCAGCACAGTGCAAATAACTGGGCAGGGGGGACAAGTTAGTAATTGGGAAGCACATTAGAAATGTTTCTGGGAGTTCTGATAATAATCCTTAATGTGGGTGTTACAGGCTTATGCAGTCTTCTGTGTGAATGTCTAATGAAAGCAAAAATTATAATAAAACCATAGACAATGAAAATTATGGAAACATATTTTCAATTTGTTTGGCTGGGGATGTCTTTCTATGGTTGAAAATCAGAAAATAGGGACGCCTGGGTGGCTCAGTCGGTTAAGCATCCGACCTCAGCTCAGGTCATGATCTCGCGGTCCGTGGGTTCGAGCCCCGCATCAGGCTCTGTGCTGACTGCTCAGAGCCTGGAGCCTGTTTCAGATTCTGTGTCTCCCTCTCTCTCTGACCCTCCCCCATTCATGTTCTCTGTCTCAAAAATAAATAAACGTTAAAAAAAAATTTTTTTTAATAAAAAAAAAGAAAATCAGAAAATAATATTTTTCAAACATATAAATAGCTCTTAAATCAAGTAATTCAAACAAACATAATGAATAATCTACATATAAAAATAGGTAAAGGAGATATGTGCAAATGGCCACTCATGAAATCAAAATAGATCATTTTAACAATCCATAGACATCAGCATAAAAAACAAGAGACTGTTCTTTGTGCCTCATGAGATTGGCAGAGATTTGAAAGATTGCAAATAGAGGGTAGTGGAGCCACGAGACCATGTAACCTTTGACAAGTCAGAGAGCATTTATGGAGAAGGAGAAAATATTCCTAGCAGCAGACCTGGCACATAGAAGGTGCCCAGGGCCACCTGGGTGACTCAATCAGTTGAGTGTCTGACTTTGGCTCATGTCATGATCTAATGGTTTGGGGATTTGAGCCCCACTTTGGGCTCTGTGCCGACAGCTCAGAGCCTGGAGCCTGCTTTGGATTCTATGTGTCTCTCTATCCCTCCTCTGCTCACACTCTCTGTCTCTCTCTCTCAAAATAAATAAACATTAAAAAAAAAAAAGGGTGCCCAATGGTAATTAATAATACTCTGATCTTTCCATACTCAGGAGCCTATTATCAAAGAATACGCCTTCTGTTGTCACCACTAACCGTCTACACCAAAGCTACACCTCATCCTTCTGGATATGTCCACACTCATGTCTGACTGCTGAGTCTATCAGCACCCACTAGACCCTCCACCCATCTGCTCTTCACGCACACGGATCTAATCAATACCTTGTCCTACAGGACTGCTGCTGCCACCTGGAGGGCCACATTCCTCCCTCAGCTCCAGCTTCTCCTAGCACCAAACTTCCTGTAGCTGTCACCTGCCCTCCCCTTTCTAGCAGGTTGAATTCCTTGTGGCCCCAGAACCTTTGTACACACAGATCCCTTAATTGTCGGCTGTGCTGCCACCAGCTCTCCATTCATTGGTCACTTCCTCTTGTGATCCAACCTTCCTGACTTGTTCATGGGTCATCTCTCCTAAGACAATGTCATAGAACAGTAAAGACAGCATCATGAATTTACCCTTTAACTATGTGACTTGTAAATTTAAACAGATTCTGGAGATCTGCATTCCCCACAGAACCATAACCTCCATGTTATCCCCACCATGACTGTATCTCCAAGTATCTCCTCAGTCCTTGGTTAAAGCTGTTGAATGACTAAAATTGGCCAGGGTTCCGGGTCTCCCTTAAAAACTGAATGACTTTGAAGTGGAAGAGTACTTATACTCTGGATATGAGGGTGATCTGGCTGCAACATTCATCACCCCCATTGATCGCCGGGGTTGATTTGGCTGATCGGGCTGGCTAGGTGGGGGTCCCCTTCCTCCTTCACCACTCCATGAGTGTCCCTCCTGAAGCTGCCCTCTCGGTCTAAGAGGATGACCTTCCCCAATAGAGGAGGACCGTTCTCCAGTCAAGGGTATACCAGTAGCTGCGCTCACCTGCTAGAACCTCCAAACGGGCACCCAAGAGTGATTATACTCTCTGAGCATCTGTAAGCAAGCAAATGGTTAGATTGAGGAAGATCAAGTTTATACAAGACCTGAATACCAGAGATCCTGGCCCCATAGCTCTCATCCCTCCACTCCCCACCTACACACAAACCACCCCTCACTGAGATCCTGGAAGGGATTCCACACGCGACTTCAGACCAGCACCTCTGGGAACTTTGTACACACAGATATTAGTCTCTGTTTTTTGACCTCTAGGATGGGATAGGACAGGACAGGAAGCGAGTATCTGTATTGTTAGCAAGCATTTAGGGGATGTAGGATGAGGCTCAATGAAAAACTGGAAACCCTAAGAAACGAGATGTGTTTTAAGAGAAGCCAAACGAGATTAGGTTCCCTTGCAAGGTGTGATTTCCGGCCTTGCACAGAGGAGGTCAGGGGACTCCAGCTCTTACCATTCTCCAGCCCCGTCGCCATGCCCCCATATCGGCTCAACTCCCCGCTTACCTGGAGCAGGCGACTCTGGACAGGTCTGTAAAGGGTTTGTAAAGGCTTGTCGAGAGACGTCTCCTTGAGGGACGCCTGAAGCCAATGTGCCATCCGAGTGTTACCTCTGCATATATACCCCACGAGGAGGGTGGAGCTACTAGGACTCGGCCCACCAAGGACTGGTGGCTCCTCCCCCACGGGGGGCGGGGCAGAGCCAGGCTGGGGATAAGGGTATTCAGAAAAGCTGCTTGGTGGGGAAGGGATCTCCTGTGATTGGGTCAGACCGGATGGGCGGCACTGTGTTAATATGCATAATCTCATGTGTACCTTTGAAATCCTCCCTTGATCCTCTCAGTGCCATTGAATCCCATTTTTGCTGATGAGGAAACTGAAATCTGAAACTTTAAATGAGGACTGTTCGTTCCCTTGCCAGGTCCCCAGGACCAGGGGGAGGCCCCTTCACAGTGTGAAGCGCTGTGCAGGATGAGGGGTTGTGGAGCTTTCTGCAGGCAGCAGGTCTCAGGTCTGCAGCTCCTGAGAACCCTCAGAGGCTGAGCCTGTGCCCCGGAAGCTCGTGGTGCCAAAACTGCCTTTTTCATTAGCTGGAGCCCCGGTGAGAAAGCCAGGCCCATCAGTCCCTCTGTCTGTAATTCCTCAGGTTGTTGAAGTCAACAACCAAACTCTCCTTTTGCGGGCCGCACGCCGAGTTCTGAGGCCAGAGCCTCTACCCACCACGTCAGTCACAGGTTCCCGGGGGAGTACGTCCTGAAGGTCATGGACCCTCACCTAATGTAGATGGAGTCTTAGGGGCTTTCTCCACACAGCGATTGAGGTCTCCCATGGTGATCGTGAGGCGGAGGCAGGGAAAGGACCCGCTCTGGAAATTCCTGGTGCTCGAAGAGGCGTGGCCTGGGACGCGAATTAAATGGCGTGTGCCTCCACTCAGGCTAACCATGCTTCTTCATCTCACACAACCCTCACAGCAGTTATGGCCCCCAGTTTAGAGATGGGGAAACTGAGGACCTGAGAGTTTAAGAGATGGAGAGGGGTTACAGCCCAGGCAAGTCCTACTCAGAACCCAAAAGCACAGCCACCCTGTATCCTGATCCCCACACGTGGGCGATGAAGAGGCCTTTGGGTGCAGCCCCCTGGCACACTTCCTCCCCAAGGAGCGTGAGACCGACGTTACATTACAGCCTACACCCTGCCCCTGTCTCTTGCCTCCAGACCCTGGGTCCTCTCTGAAAGTCTTAGCACTCACTCCATCACTACCCCACACAGGCATTACAATATTAATGGGTCTCTCATGTCAGTGTTCCAAGGGTTAGTAGGGGAAATTAATAGGAAGTGCTTGTAAAATGATTTTGTAGGGAAAATACATAGTTTTATTCACACGAACACAGTATTCTGTACATTATAAATCAGCAGGAATTCACTGCTTGTGGTTAGATAATATTCTGCTGTTAAACCAGGAAAAATGATTAAATCAGTCACTTCAAATGAAACGCTGTTATTGGTAAGTACTGGTATATCATAGACAACCAAACACAGGGGATTTCTGGGTAATAAAGTCCAATATATTATACATTTTGTACTGTAAAAACAAGTTAACAGGCTTAGGGGTGTCTGGCTGGCTCAGTCAGTGGAGCATGCGACGCTTGATCTCAGAGTTGTGGGTTCCAGCCCTATGCGGTGTAGAGATTGCTTAAAAATAAAACCTTAAAAAATAATAACAGGGGGCACTTGGGGGGCTCAGTCGGTTAAGCATCTTATTCCTGATTTCAGCTCAGGTCATGATCTCACGGTTTGTGAGTTAGAGCCCCACCTAAGGCTCTGTGCTGAAAGCTTGGAGACTGTTTGGATCCTGCTTGGGATTCTGTTTCCCTCGCTGTCTGCCCCTCCCCCACGCACACACATGCATGTCTGCTCTCTGTCTCTCAAGAATAAATTTAAAAAGGCGCACCTGGGTGACTCGGTCAGCTAAGAGCCTGTCTTTGGCTCAGGTCATGAACTCCCAGTTTGTGAGTTCAAACCCTGCCTCAGGCTCTGTGCTGACAGCTCAGAGCCTGGAGCCTCCTTGGGATTCTGTGTCACCCTCTCTCTCTCTGCCCCTCCCCAACTCACACTCTTTCTTTCTCTCTCAAAAGTAAATAAACATTAAAAATAATTTTTTTCGGCTCAGAGCCTGGAGGCTGCTTTGGATTCTGTGCCTTCCTCTCTCTCTGCCCCTCCCCGCTCACAGTCTGTCTCTCTCTTTCTCAAAAATAAATAAAACATTTAAAAAAAAGAGAGAGAGAAGTATTTTTGGGCTCCTGGGTGGCTCAGTCAGTTGAGCATCCGACTTCGGCTCAGGTCATAATCTCCTGGTCTGTGAGTTCGAGTCAGGCTCTGTGCTGGCAGCTTGGGGCCTGGAGCCTGCTTGGGATTCTGTGTCCCCCTCTCTCTCTCTGCCCCTCCCCAACTCACACTCTGTCTTTCTCTCTCTCTCAAAAGTAAATAAACATTAAAAATAATTTTTTTCGGCTCAGAGCCTGGAGGCTGCTTCGGATTCTGTGCCTTCCTCTCTCTCCGCCCCTCCCCTGCTCACAGTCTGTCTCTCTCTCTTTCTCAAAAATAAATAAAACATTAAAAAGAGAGAGAGAAGTACTTTGGGGCTTCTGGGTGGCTCAGTCGGTTGAGCGTCCGACTTCGGCTCAGGTCATGATCTCGCGGTCTGTGAGTTTGAGTCAGGCTCTGTGCTGACAGCTTGGGGCCTGGAGCCTGCTTGAGATTCTGTGTCTCTCTCTCTCTCTGCCCCTCCCCCGCTCATGCTCTGTGTCTCTCTCTGCCAAAAATAAATAAACATTAAAAAAGAAATTTAAAAATAAAAACAATTTTTTTAAAAAAGAATAAATTTAAAAATACAATAAAATTTATTTTATTATATTTTTAAAGATTTTATTTTAAAGTAATCTCTAGACCTCATGTGGAACCCAAACTCACAAACTAGATATCAAGATCCCATGCTTTTCTTACTGAGTCAGCCAGGTGCCCCTATCTTTTGTATTTATACATTTAAATATATAAATATATTTTCTCACCCTCCAAAATATATATAAAATATTATATTATATATATTTATAATAATAATATATAGTAATATATTATTAATGATTATATTATTAATTATAATGTATTACTAATATGTAATATATTATATTATAATTAATATATAACATTATATTATATATAGAATTATTATATGTATAATATATAATATTATATATGACATATAATACATGCATATTAATATATAGTATATAATATATAATTCATATATATTAATAATGATATAATATATACACATAATTTATTATATATACACATATGTATATGCATATGCAATATTGTAATATATTATATACACATATAATATATATGTATGTATATATAATAATATATAATATAATATATAATATAATAATATATTATATTTGTTATATTTTCTTATATTTATATATAATAATTATAATATATAATATATCAATCAT